>NW_026999332.1:0-105570 GCF_037126465.1 Ornithodoros turicata | reverse complement strand
AATACAACAGCTGAGCCAACACTTAAATTTATAGCTTACTCAAAATACACCAGATGTGCTGCCGTGCGTATGATACGATGATACTGCTTAAATATACACTTAAAGCGCAGGAGCAAGAACACAAACACCTCATGCATCGTTGGACTAGCAAGTAACAGCAAGGGTATACGAATAAACGAAGTCGAGCGCAAATTATGCAATGCACTTGATTCATCAGAAAATGAATTGTCGCAGTACCACGTGTCACTGTTCCGTCAACAAAAACTGGTCACCGTCAACAAAAACACCGTCTGGTTGCCACCGGTGACAGCCTCCACCTTGAAACCCAGAAGGTGATAGTTGAGACGTGGAATGCAAGCTTTTCGGTGGTGCCAGAATGCCTGCGAAATCTTTTAACAAACAGGACAATTCCAAATATCTTCTGTTTCGTGTGTGTGTGATCCAGGCACTCATGTTGACATGACAGAAATAGCTGAAAGCAGATATGCAAAGTCCACATATGGAAGCACTAGATCTGTTACGTGTTGCAGACTCTGTGACATTTTTGGAGTCTTTGGAAAGGTGCAGAACATTAGTATGACGTCAACAGTAGGAGAAGAAACCGATGAGAACTACTAGCTTCTTTGAAGGGTAGAGGAATACTTCCTGTTGAGGCATAGTTATGACTAAAGAACGCTAATTAATTTTCTGGAGATGCTTCCTCTACGCTTGAATGTCCAGTGAAACACGACTGCTCTAAGAAGGTTCATTGTCTTTGAAGCCCCCTATTGGAATTGTTCAAAGCGTGTCACAGCCGCAGTGAGCCATGCAACGCTACATCATATCGGACCCAAATGTGCAGACTTCCCTTATCTCGGAAACAACAGTCATTTCTCTTTATTGCTCTCCCAATCCTACCTTCTCATAGATTAATGTGGTCCTGCATTGCATGGGCACTGCCTTTTTCTACTTATGCTTTCGGATTATTCTTCTGTTGAATAAATATTCAATTGAGAGTTTGCAGCCATCACGCTCTCTACTGTGTTCGCCCTTCATCTATATTGATGTGCTATAACGAAATAGCACATCAGCATGCCGACAACTTACCAACAACATAATTACGTAGTTCTAGCATCCTAAGCATCCTAATAGATCCTAGCATCATAGAAAGCATCCCTAATAGCATGCACGACACAGATCGTGATCCAGTTTGGTACTTTCTATTGTATGTTCTCGGAGCACCCTATATCCTTCTTGTGAATGGTCGACAGGTGACAGAAATCCCGTCCAATTTTGCCGTTCAAGGAGCGTGTGAAGACCACACTGCGCTGCCGCGCATGTTGCCATGCTCTTCGGTTTCTCGAATGTATGTAAAAGACATTTGCAGTACTTCGGTGCCAAGGCACAGTATTTCGAGATATTCGTTAGTTGTGATGCAATTGTCTGTCTGCTCTCCACACGCATTCTCTACCTCTCGGCAGGAAAAACCGTAGTATGCGTCGGTTTGTATTTCACGCGTGAACACCTGCACAACGAAAAAACAGCGCTTGTTTCGGCTGACACAAGTGCTTCTCCCTGATACACGGAAATTTCACAAAGCAGTCCATGTTCATGGCACGGCGAGCTACTGGTGAGGACGAATGCGACACCGGTTTAATCTCTGGACCAGGACTCTTCTGCTTCGAAGCGCACACCAGTGGCACACAATTTCCAGCACGCTAACGCACGAACAGAAGTTCTGTGTGAGCGACAGTTCTCAAATGCGGAATACCAGCGCACTGATGTTAAAGAGGCTCGACATTATCGACACAGAAAGTGGTCACAAACGCCCACTGCCATTTTCGTTTTCGCCGGATTAGCGAAGGAAATGGCGCGTATTACATGCGTCCTCGACAGATGGCGCGGCGGTGTCATGCAATTGTTGACAGACTGCTCGGCTTCCTACTATGTCCCTGGACATGCAATTATAGAAAATTCGATTATAGGAAAACTACAGCAACTTCAGCGGAGTTCTTTGATATTTGAACTTTTGAAGGTTCAAGCTTTTCGTTGCACATAAAGTTTCGATAGGTTTATATTCACTTTTCGGTCCCTTTAACAACACACTGAGACCGACAGAATATGCTTCTCGTACGTTGTGAGTGTAATTATCCTCATATAGAAAAAGAAGCATGCACCATTATATTTGTCGTAAACAAGTTTCAGAAAAGCTGGGGCAGGATGTTTACCATCATAACTGACCACCAACCACTAGCCACGCATTTGATCCGTAACGACATAGAAGCAGTGTAGCGGTGGGAAGAGTACACCGTTGGTTGAACATTCTCCCAACATACCACTTCAAGATCGAGTATCGTAGAGGAAGAACCCTACCAAATGTTGATGGTCTTTCTAGACTCCCGCTTCCAAATCTGGCGAAAGACCAAGAAGAAATACACTATTTTTCTCCTATTAGAGTAGGTCCCCTAACAGCAACGCAAGCAGCACACAATATCGCGCCCATATTGGGTGGTCATTGGCGACACGGGTGCAATATTGGTTGCATGAACAACACCCTGGAGTTTGCAAAATGAAATCTTTAGAGAAAACCATTGTTTGGTGGCCAGGCGTCGATGAAAAATTATGCAGCGAGTACAAAGTTGTGTGATATGTTAAAGTATTCGACCAGCATCACCGTCTGTCGCTTTGTAATCACGGTCCGTGTCTACAGGTCGTTGGGAAGGAGTGCTTACCGATTTCGCAGAGAAGGTTTAGTTACTGGTGGATACATTTTTAAAGTGGTTGGAAGTGAAAATAATGTCTAGCACGACTGCCCAGAAAACAGTGCAAACTGTAAGGTCCATTTTTGCTTCATATGGACTACCAAGACAGGTTGTCACTGATAACAGACCGCAACTGCCGAAGTGTTTGCTAATTTCTCTCCTTTGCTGAAGTGTTTGCTAATTTTTAAAAGTTGAATGGCATTGAGCATGCATTAACACCACCGTGCATTCCGCAATCCAACAGACCAGTGGAAAGAACTGTAGAAACCTTGAAACAGTCACTGTTAATGCAAGTGTTTATATAGTGGACCTCCTCAGTTCATCGTATCGCGGACGAGGACATGACGACACTATGAGGGCATCCTGAGGACCACGAATGTTATTGGTGCACTTGTAAATTTTTCTCAGCAGTCCGTGTTCTAGACACGGTTAGCTCTTGGCACCGTGGCAGTTGGTATGGACGACGGCCACTCAGATGATTTTGCCGGAACGCACAAACGTTCCAGCGTGCTATCGTATGAACAGAAGCCTGCTTAGATACAGAATATGAAGTCCTGGTGCTCTCAGAATCTCAATGTGCGACATTGTCGATGTTGAAACAGATCAACTGTTTTCGGTTTTACCGGATTTGCAAGTGAGAGCCCGCATATTGCATACGTCCTCAGCAGAGGGCCCGGTGATGAAGCAGTCGCCAGACTGACAGACTACCACCAGCTCACGGGGCATGCAATATTTCAAATTCGATTCTTTAAAAAATACGCCGATTTCACCGGAGCGTTTTGCACATTTGAACGTTTACATGCTCAAGTCTCTATGCGTTCATATTTTCAGTCCCTTTAACAACGCTAAGCAAACTTTTCATGTGTCCACACGTGAAACAACAGCTGAAATAGAACAATAATTCCTGTCAGGCGTGTCTATAACCCAACTCGGGTACCGTGAAAGGGCTGAGCGAATGACATTGAAACCCCTATCTTGAGTGGCTCTCGAGCCTATTGTTCTCGACTTCGCACAACTTCGAAAGATGTGTGGATGAGTGCGAAAAAGGAGTGAGCAAGCATTGCGCAGTGAAAATATTATCTACAGCTCACATCGAATGAAAATTCGAATGGCCTCGATGATGTACTTCGTGAGCCTCAATTGTGTGTTCGTGGTTGCTCCATTTCATACCTTGCTAAAAAATCCCATTTGCGTGTCAAACCATGCAAAATCATGCGTGAAACTGTGCGAAACCATCGTGCACCGGAAATCAACCCAGGGATACTACCGACGCGATGGATGTAGGTGATGCGTGTACCAGTCTACAGGCCATCGAGGCAGAAAATGCTGGTCAGGTAGCACAGGCACACGGGCGGAATGCTACTGTAGCAGTGCGACAACGACACCATGAAGTCGTTCGCGTCCCGCTAATTGTAGTGTACAGTTGCGGGAGTGGCATTCGCCAGGGGAGGTGGCTCCAAATCGCGCCTGCAAGACAGCGTTGCAACGTGTGCGGCGATAAAACGTGCGGAGGATCCGGTGAAGAGTTGCCCATCCACAGCAAATGGCGTGGTGTGCTTTGTGGTCGGTCATGTGCAGACATGCGAATTCTTTTTTCTCCACGGACACGTAACCCAAGCGGAACGCCATCATTGGTTCAATATCGGTCCAAAATTGATAACCGATATAAGTCATATTGGTTGAAGATTGGTCGTGCAACATGGCCCGATATTGAGACAATGACACTGCCAATATTGGTTCAGTGTGGCAAGCCCGTGGGTCAACATTTTAACTGCGGAATTTAGCCTGCGTGAACAATACCATGCACCATGATACAGGACAAATTCCATGATCAGAACAACTACTAGATGAAATGTTGCAGTGTTGCTGTATTGTATTTCTGGGCCGTATCCGTATTATTTATTGCGGTGGAGAACAACGGAATCTTTTGCCATATCTGTTAAAGTACGGTAAACATTCAGAGATACGAATATATATATAGGTTTTTTTTTTTTATTGGTTACATATTTTTTTTAATTAAAAGCCACGAGAGCCGTGAGAGCAGCATTTTTGCAGTCGAGTTCTGCGGCCATGCCCATATCCTCTCGAATATATGCAACTATAAAAATGACTAACTATCTAAAGTTCATTAATGCACTCTTAGTGACATTTCGGGCAAAAGCGCGAGATCAGAGTGAGACAACACTGACAACAACGCGACTGTCATGATCTGTCATGATAATTTACCATGCACTCAATCTCTACTGGATATGACAGTTTCAAAAACAGGGGGAGCGGTCATTATAGCGGGTGAAACGTTGGACGCATCATCGTAGAAGAAAGAGGCAGAGCTTCGCAGCATTTTCGGGAAGGTATTTGCTCGTTTTGTTAAGGTGAAATGTTTCCAGAGTAAAGCCCCTCATCGTCTTTGGTGAAATCACAGTTCTATATTCCACCGCTATGCAGTACACCACAATACATTTCCTTTTCACGCACAATATCAAAATAACACATATCAGAAAGTGAACGTATTGGAACAGTGAGGCTAAGATGCGACTTGCAGAAAACTTTCATGCGCTTGTTTACCCCGGCCTTGAAGTGCTTGCCGTATCGGATGTTCGTACGCATTGAAAGCGGTGGTGTCTTCCATGACGATTCTGCAAAGCTGACCTTGAAGATGAAATTGGACAGGCGCGTCAACGTGAGATTTTTCTCATCTTGCGAGCGTTCATACTTGATCTCCTCCCAGTGGCCATCATGCTTGGCATTATGTTATAGCAGTGCATGCCTGTTTTGGTTTAGTTACTCATGTTCTGATGAGACTGAGGCACCTTGGCTTCCTACGCATATAACTTGAATGAGTTTATTTGCAGCCAATCAACTCTGGAAGGCAAGGAGACCCTCTAGTGAGAGTAACATATCGTGCGAATCCAGAAATAAATGTGAAAAACTGACGAGGCGCCCCCGTTCCGTCAATTAGTGAACTGTCGTTCCACCATAGACGATGATAAAGAACGATGCTTATGTGGTGTCTTGCGATCGCCACACAACCGTTTTGGTACCAGCATAATGACCCCGAAAGTATTATTCATTATGCTTTTGGTGTGCATGATAGGAGCCTCTAACTACAAATCTTTCGGGGTGCGAGAAGGCCCATCATGGCCCCGGCATAGGGTTGTGTATAAGTGCGTTCCGCTTGAGCACAGTATGTCACTACTGTGTATCTCTGCGGTATTGCTCATCTTATGTAAGATTCATTTGTGCGAGGCGTGGTCGCACGTCTTACCCCCGGGACCAATTATTTGTGTGTGAGTTTCACATACAAACCACGCATCATCATCATCATCATCATCATCGTCATCGTCATCATCATAACAACAACAATAATAATAATAATAATATCAAGAGCATGCCGAATGTACTCAAATTCCATCACCGACATGCCACTCGCATTACACACTAAATTTTTTTACACCCTTACCAGTGTTTAGAGCCCTGCACGGGCCCGGGCTCGACCCGGCCAGCGGGCTGGTCCGGGCTTGTTATTGGCTGTCTGCTCCGAGCCGGGCCAAGCCCGGGGCGACAAAATACGCCAGCACCGCGGGCCGGGCCGGGCATCTATAATAGAAGAAGTCACTTGCCTTGTGGAAGTCATGCCTGGCGGCATGAAACGAAAATGCATACTAGAAACGCCTTCATTAGCTGGACTCAAAAAGGCAATTGTGTCTTACGCCTCAACCTCATACGCTGGTGACACGAGCAGGTACCAGGTGAGCTGCTCCTATGTAACGTATGGAAGTGTTCATCTGATAAATTGCGTGTCCTCTGCCCAGATATTCTATAAAGACTTCCAAGAGTACATAGAACTTTCAGAAAGTGACGAGATTCCCCACATGTCTCGCATCCGAGTTTCTGAGCAGCCAGCAATGGGCCAGGACATCGTTTTCGTAACTGACGATACATCAGCGCAGCAGGTATGACCGAATGATATATGTCCACTGTTCTTTCTTTGTGTATGCTGTTTGGGAAATGAAACATGTGCTGTGAAATATAGACGCAGGAGTCGCATCAAGTTGAAATGCAATATGTGATCGCACCAGAAACCTCAACACGTGTGACGGGTATGGGCAGTAGCAATAATGGCCTCTAATTTTTGGTCTCCAGGTAAAAACGTTTTATCACCCTCCCTTTTCTCGTGTGATTTAAACGTTAACCGTGGTTGGTGAAACGAGGCAGCAGCACTTTATGTTACGGTGTATTGTGTGTCAGTTTTTACACTTTTGGCCATCCAATTGCAGGACCGCTGCGTCAGATGATGACGGGAATGCGTTCTCTCTCCCAAATTTTGGTGCGTTATATAATGCTATCAGTATCGGGGAAGACTTGAATTCATCAGTGCACAAGAAGATAGTAGGTCTTATCTACCATTCCACGAACAACTTCACGATGTGCGTTTCCTAAAAGAGCTTAGGGAGCACTTTGTGCAGTTGGAACTTATAAGAGCAAGGACGATTCAGAACACTCTTCCTTTTCTTTCAGGTACCCATCAAAGAAATTTATTTCAAAGCTGTGAACCAGCTACTTCTGCGCTACCCTCAGCTTGCCGATGTCACTGGGACAGGATATGTATGTGTATTCCTTCCATAAGTTGGCATGTGGTCTTGTAGACCTTATTAGTGTTAAACCATGATTCCTTCGATTCTAGTGCCAGTTTTGATAACAGTAAAATGTACCATTGATGACTGAACTCAATCTCTGCACAGCAATTATGTGCAACGAATCCAGGTGTGAAACGTACTGAACAGATGTTTTCATGTATAGCAGACGATATTTCTTGAGGTGTCACGAGTGTTCCTCAAACGAGCAGAAGGGCCATTCCACGCCAAGTGATCTAGGGGTGCCACTCCTTACCCCCCCCCCCCTAGAATTTTATATTAACTTTTTTGTTGGTTCCTTAGGACTCCTAAAGCAACAAAACATTGGTCTTGAGGGGACGCCGAGCTCCTCAAAGATGTGGTGCTTGGCGAGAACTGTTTGTTGAACAGACATTATGGCAACATAAGGCACGGACCACCTTAGCAAGCGTCTCATTCGATAGGAGAGAGTTGTTTTGGAGAATATCTGTGGCGTTGTACTTTAAGCACAAAAGGAAAATCCAGTGTTGAGGGCGTAAGCTGCAGTAAAGAATCAGGCAGTTTTGAAAATTTCACAAAATGCACATTTTTGTTCCAAAAATTCGGCGAGAGGAGGTCAGGATAGAAGTATGATCAAGGTGCAGTTCGATATATCATCTTCGCAGCAAGACATAGAGAAACAATCTCAGAGGTACTTTTTGATAAAACCAAATATTTTTTTAAGTACAGGTAACTTCGTAAACGTGTACGTATACGCACTGCGACACATCGTAGCGAATGGACAACTGAGCGGGTAACTCGCAAAACACTAGATGGAAAGAGAACACTAAGCAGTCACATTATTGAACAGCAAATAACGATTGCAAATATGTGGTTCCCTCCTTCGAGACCTTATGGTTGTACTGTGAGCGCTCCTCAATCCGGCCATCTTGTGCTCAAACGAAACTTTTAGCCAGCTCGCGTGCGGTGCTGGTGTAAGTGAGAGATAAGGAGAGACATGAGACAAGGGTCCATTCAGGCTGTGTGGTGTTATGTGGGTGATTTTTTGCTGTGCGGCATACGGCATCCGTTACTTGAGCCGTTGACATTAGTAGAGGCACGACAAGGACACTGATCAGGTACTGCATGAGACAAACAGACACTGATAATGCTTTCACCAGCTAAGTTCTTCGGGTTGTACAATTGCTACATTTTTTTCTGTCTTTGCATGTGTGTGTTTTCAGCACTGGAAGCAGATTTGTTTACCAGTGTACTCCTCTTTCACATATATAAAACTTACTTAGTAGTTCTGATGTACGATGTGTTCGCTTTGCGCGCAAGCAGTTGAGATGTACGTATAAGAGAAAAATTTTGCCAGTCATGGGTGCTGTCACTCCCACTATGGAATAATCATTTTCCGAGCATTTTTGCTGTGTACAAAGCTATGGTACTAACCGCCGTGTCTAACACCTTTTCCCTGTTCATCTTGCGTGCAGGGATAGTTACATCAAATAAACTTTTGCGGGCGTTAGAGGACAGACGCATTATTGTCATAGGAAAATTTAATGAGACAGGTATGAGACAGGTATGGTCACATGTTCAGGGGCTGCAGGATGACGCAACGATTATGTACAACGGTTATTTACAACATGGTGATCGATGAAATGATATGATATAGTTCACGGCGGCGTGCCCTTGATCGTAACGCAGCCACCTCGGGCTGAAAGCGACGGATGGAAGCGCCATCGACGAAGAAACCTGTCATCTCCAATAGCGAACAGTTCCCGCTGCAACTCAGTAGTGAGCAGTATGCGCGCTCTCCGCACCAAGCAAAAAATGGGCACATCTCGACGACGTTGCGCGACTGCCTTACAACGAGCCTCCCAAAGCACAACCGCGCCGCAAGCTGTGAGAAGTACACTAAGGCGGTGTGGGTGACGTTGGTTAAAGCGCACTGGGCATACTATGTTCGTGCTTCGTCGGACAAGGTTCCAAAAGACGCGAGCAATGCGGCAGGCAAACAACACGTGCATGTTTGTCTCACGTTCACTGCAGTAAGGGCACAAATCTGTCGCTGTTACGTGCCACGAGTACATTCGGTCCCGTGTGGGTTGCACGCCCCACGCGAAAGACCACATGGTGTCCCGCAGAAATCCAGGGAGCCATGTAAACACCGTCCATGCTATGTTTGACGCCTGCTCAACACGCACTCGAAGGCTCTCGCTCGCTGACACGGAGTCCAGCAACAGCGCACCAGCCATCGAAGAGGGGGAAGCCGCAACGAGGCAGCCATCAGGAACAAGGGGCGAGAGCTGTTGGTAGTACGTATGAACCGCGGCGTGAAACCCCAATGGTGCTGCCGCCCGTGAACCACTGACAGGGTTTGGCCCGAGGAGTTCCACCCAGTAGGTGAGCAGCACTTTCGCCGGCGAGTCTTCCTCAGCGTGCACAATTCGCAACGTGGTGCTGAGAGCGATGCCCCGATTCATAAGCCCGATATCTGGAAGGCTCATCCCGCCCTTAGAATTCGTAAATGCCAGCATGGTCCGTAGGACAGGGCCTCTCCGCTTTCTCCAGAACAATGACAAGAGGCAAGAGTGCACCCGAACGACGACTGCACTTGGGGCAATAGAAACGTGACTAAGATGCCACAAGCGTCCCGGTAAGACAGTACGTGCGAGGAACGATCGTTCACAGTACGACAGGTCAAATGCCTGTGTCGCATCACACTTCGTCTGGAGCTCCTCCAGCGCCCTGAACCAGTTATCGACCTTTGGGCCGCGGCAGTCGAACACAATGCCCAGTATTTTTAGTGACGCGCTGAACTGGAAAGGCAGTGATGAATACGGAGAAAAGCTCCCGAGTGGCATCAACTTGGTCTTGGCGAAGTTGAGTATCCCACCGGAAAGTGCAGCATAGGACTCGTAGACTCGAAGGACCTCAGACGCAGAGCTTGCATCCCGCAGAAGAACCGTGATGTCATCAGCGTACGCACTGACCTTCCATTCCCCGGATCTGGGAAGCGGAAAACCGCGAATGCACGGGTTGGTCTCAATGTTCCATAACAGGGGATCAATTGCCAAGGTGAACAGAGCTGGAGAGAGTGGGCAGCCCTGCCGTACGCCCCTGGAGACTGGGAACTCCCTAGACAACTGCTGCAACATGTACAGGCTGCTGCGATGATTGCGGTACAGCTTGGCGATGGCACTGATGAGCCATCCAGGGAACCCGTATTCTCTGAGGACAGCGAACATGTAACTATGCACCACACGGTCGAATGCTTTCTTCTGGTCAAGTGAAAGTAAGCAACCATCCGGTACACGTGGAGTGGCGTAGCTCAGTGCGTCTCTCAGCCCTGACAGCGCGGTGTACATCGTGCGGCCTGGCACTGAACAAGTCTGAGAATGGTGGATTACTGCCGGGAGAGCATTTTGGATTCTATTGGTCAATACGGAAGTCACTATCTTGTAATCGCTGTTCAGCAGCGTTATTGGCCTCCAGTGTTCGGGACTATCAAGGTCGCCGCTTGTCTTCGGGAGCAAGACTATATGTCCATAACCAAACGACTCCGGGAAGTCGGCACCTTCGAAAGCCCTTCGAACAACGTCGAAGAGGAACTCCCGAATGCAAGGCCAAAACGTAGCATAGAATTCGGAAGAAAGCCCATCAGGTCCTGGACTCTTGCCAACTGCCGCACATCGGACCGCCATGTCCAGCTCTTCCAAACGCAGAGGATGTTCTAAAGCGTCGTGGTCGATCCGGGGAAGGACCGGAAGGCCCTCGAAGAATGAGCTTCGCGAACTGCTGACAGACTCGTCAGTGTACAAGTTCCGAAAAAAGTTCTCAAAGCCGGCGAGCACCTCCCCGGGGTCTTCAGTCACACTGCCGTCTGGTCTTCGGAAACGAGGAAGCTCACGCTGTTCGGTGCGGCGCACGGAATCCAGGTACCGGACCACGCCAGGGCCAGCAAGCGCCTGAGACCTGAAGTAATTTTGTCGCGCCCGTCCAGAAGAATCTTGAAGCAGTAGACGGTAGCGGTGCTGCAGCGTCGCGAGATACTCCTCCATCATGGGTGTCAACGGCGCTCCTCTGTTCACAATACGTATTTTGGCAGCTAAACGCGCAAGCATGGCTGTTCGCGCCCGCGCTTTCCGGCGTCCCCACGTCTGAAAGAGGTCGCGCACCCAGACTTTGAACTCATCCCACTCTGCTGGAGTTGGCGACCGACTTGCTAGGTACTCTGCGATTTTACCCTTGATCTCCGAAACAACATAGTCGTCATGGAGAAGCGAAGAGTCGAGACGCCAACGCACTGCATGCCCAGTGCTGCCGGGAAGCTGTGAAACATCTAGAATCAAGATCACAGCATGATGATCACTAACATGAGCGCCGAGCTGGGCAGTGCTGATTACGCTGCAGCCAGTAACGTACGGCTGAAGGTCCCCAGGTATGTAGAAACGGTCCAGACGGGACGCAGAGCCTGCACGTGACCACGTTGCCACGAATGTATCCCCATGCACCATCGTCCAGGCGTCGCGCAGACGGTGCTCTTGCAGCAACCGACGGAGCTCACGCGCGTTCCAAGTTGGGCGTCCGCGCCCGGGGCCACGAACGTCACAGTCAGAATCCACCACACAGTTAAAGTCACCACACAGGTAGGCACCACTAGGTGGTATGAAACTCGTACGGAGGTGATAAAAGAAGGTGTTGGTGTCACTTGTGCGGGATGGAGCATACACGGTGATGAACGATAGCTTCTTCCCCTGGATAATGAAGTCGAAGCGCAGGGCGCGACCTTCCGCATCATGCCTCGCAAAGCAATGAGATTCTAGGCTCGGGTTGAGAACCACAACGCCCACACCACTCCGATGTACAGTCCCGAAGCTGAAAAACGCGCGGACGTTGCACCTCGCAGTAAAGCCAAAGACGTCAGCATACCTTGTGAAGTGCGTTTCTTGCAAGAAAAGTAGATCGCAGCTCAGGCTGCGAGCGAACTGAATAACGGAGACCTGTTTGGCGGGCGACCGGAACCCTTGGACATTTAAGGACATGACGCGGAGAGCCATAACAGTGAGGATGAAAGAGCTGGATACACTCATCATGATTCGCCGTCAGACGCAGGCGGCATGTGGACGCTAGGCGGGGAGCCCGTACGTGACTTCGTCCGACCACACTTCTTACGCTTCGGCATGGGAGCAGCAGCCGCGTCCCCAGACGAAGACAAATGCTGATGTTTTGCGGCTCGAGGCTCAGAGGAGTTCTCATCGACGTCCGAACTCGCGATGGAGTAGAGGGACGTTGAAGAATCATCCATCCCGTCATCATCAAGCACTGGCCAGGCCTCTGGGCCCAACGGATTGCAGTTTTCTTCCGTGCCTGCTTCAGAGCCACTGAGCTGGGGAAGACCGCCAGCCGCAATTACTGGCACTGTGATGTCGGGCAGCTTGTGAGTGCATGACGTGTCCAAGCCCACAGAATCAGGTACCGACTTAGGAGAAACAGCATTGTCCGTCACCCCAGCCGCCGATGCCAAAGCCGGGAAGTCGGAAACGCTATCCACAAAAGTAGGGGTAGCTGTAGCAGCAGTATCGTGGGCATGATCTCCGGTATCAGGCACTGCCGGTTCCATAACTGGGAAGCCAGCAACACTGTCCACAAGAGCACGGGCACGACCTCTATTATCGGGAGACGGGGTCTTGGGCCTTGAGTGTTCCCCTTTCGCTGCTGAGGAATAGGACCGACGCAGGACGCAGTCGACTGTGGCATGGCTCTGACCACATCGAAGACAGGGGGCTCGGCAGCCCACAGTTGGATGACCAAAGACTCTGCATCTCTCACAGCGTGATACCATACAGTCGCCTCGGAAGTGGCCTTCCGAGCCACACCTACCGCACACTTTCTTTAACCCTTTGTAGTCTACCATAGCACGTTCCAACCCAACCAGAAGGAAGTTTGGGACCGGCTTCCTCATATCGAACTTGACTACTCGGATTCCGTTGCGTATAGTTGGGCGGTCTTTGTAGACCGGGAACGAAAGATCCTTCACTATTCCATACGGTGCAAGGGCCCGCACAAGTGCGTCATCCGACACGTATTCTGGTAACCTTTTGACTGTCAAATACGTGATCCTTGAGCTTGAAACTGGGTCAAGAGGGACTTCCTTGTCTTCATACACCACCTTTGCGGCTTCGAGAAGAGTATCACGGGCTCGCCTATTTTTGGCAAGAACTTGGAAAGACAGACCACCCTGGTGTTGAATGGAGTGTACATTGTCGTGACCTACCAGGTCACAGACGGCATCCATGACGCCATCTACGGAAGCCTCGTCGGGCACGGTGAAGTTGAAAGCATGGTCCTTTGGGGGCCTTACGGTGCTTAGCGCGCAGGACAGTGCGGCGGACATCGTGAAGAACCCTGGGGTGGACTACGAGAAGTCAAACCCCAGGCAAGCGAAGTTAGGCTTAGTATAGCAGCAGGAGCAGAATGAGCGAACGTCTGTACAGATCAACGTCGTCGTCGCATTATTACTGCTCATCATGTGATACTTTCCAGGAGATTCGTGCCTTTTCACCTTCTTCCTTTACCTAGATCTTGGCTTTCACAGTCCACCTGAGTAAAAACTGATAACTTGACCCCTTGTGACCGCTGTTTCACTGGAGAAATCAGGTTACAAGGAACAATGTGAAAAGTCACAGGTCCTCCTGAACTGATGTTTAGGGATCATGTTTTGCACTAAGGTGTCTCCACATTGCATGGCATCTCGTAAACCCTCCCTTGTTTCTCTGAAATAACTTTTCCTGGTATACAAGAGGAAAATGATGTAAATGGAGACGCAGCCTGAATAACACAGCATCATAGCCATGTGCACAATAGAAGTGCCCCTAGATGACTTATTTAATATCGAAAGTGATAACACCTGTGCAGACAAAGTGTCTCTCTAACAATAACATCCGCACTGTAGATTCACAAGGAAAGAGCAAAACGAAAATTAATACATTACGGCTACTAATAAGGAAGATTTATGAACATAGTCATGTTTAGGTGTTACAGCTGAAATGATGCTAATTTGTTTCTAATACAGGAGAAATTTAACACACACATGGAGAAAAAGAATAAACGAACGAATGACACGAAAACACTAATGAAACTTGATCTGCTTGTGTTCGTTGCAGGCAGGGACGGTTCTATGATTTTCCCCTGAGGGGGGGGGGGGGCGCTATGTAAACGTGCACGCTGGGAATGGTCCACTAAACCCTATGTTCAAGTCTGGAGTAGAGGGGGTCCAGATCCCTAGACCACGACTCTAGATCTGCACCTGGGTGCAGGCAATGCTGCGTGATTGTTCATGTCGTGAACTGTTCTTTACTTTACTTATGTCAACGACTCAAGAGACAGATGCGACCACGGACAAAAGCAACTATATGGTTCTATTAAGCCATATCTCCACGTCTTCCATTACCTTTCACTTACCAACACTGGGAGCTGACTAAAACTTTCATTGGCGCACAAGATGACAAGATTCACGGGCGTGTACTGCATAATCACCTGATCTCGAAGGAGGCAAACACTTGTGTGTACCCATTATTTGCTGTTCCATTATGCGACTAATTAGTGACTTATTTCCATCTACTGCTCTGTGAGTTAAGCACTAAATTTTTTACTCGCTACTATGAACCTCAGCGTGCATACAACTTTGCGAAGTTCACTGCAATAGAAAAAAATACTATTTTAAGTTAACAAAATGCACCTAAAGATATTTTTTCCACATCTTGCTAGGAAGACGATGCATTGAACGACACCTTGATCACTCTTGTATCCCGACCTCCTGTGTGTTTTTATGAATTTCGAACTCTTCCTTCTGTTTTACTGCGGCTAACAGTGCTCCCGTGGCACTGGTTTTTGTTTTTGTGTGCTTCTCGAAAAAAAATTGAGTAAGAAATTTGATAATTTAATATTGCAAAAAATTGATAACCTTGCACAGCCTTTGCAAATTTTGTGCATGTCACAAGCGTCGAGCCCGTTGAGTGAGATGACAAAAATTGCTTACCTCTCTTATATCTTGCTCTCACCTATCAAATAAGACGTTTTCTTACAAGCTGTTATGGGGCCATAATGTCTGCTCAAAGCTGCAGAGGCTTTTACCAAACACTGCTTTGAAGGGGCTCTGCATCCCATGAAGGTCAATGTCGTTGTCAAAAACCAACATGTCCTTGCTTTCTCAGTTCTAAGGAACCACCAAGATAATTCACAAAAATCTTAGGGAGGTTCGAGCGGCACCTCTGCTTCATTTGTCGTGGAACGGCTGAGAAGAACTGTAGTCTACTTGATGGAAGTTTATATTTAACCAAGAGCGCATCACCGTTGGATTTCTTGCATGTCATTACTATTGTTGACACTGTTGTACATCGTTCCTATGTAACTGCAGCATGAATAAGTGCTTACTGAAGGGAACAATTGAGAACTCTTGGTGTGCACGCTTTCTGTTTCTCAACACTGCTCGTCGCAGCAAATATGTTAAGGGAGGTGGCTCATGACGGGTGCTGCTGATATGTAGAACAAAGTTTTGTTGTTTTACTGCACAGTGAAATGTTACAGTGTTATGTTACATGTGTTACGACAGGATTCTTGGATTGTTGCTCTACGCAACAAATTTAAAAACCAACGCCGCAAAATGCAATCTGACCTCAGGATAAACGAAGCACGAGAACGATATGCAAGCTCAAGGAAAAACACAGAAGAGTGTACATCTCCTGGAAGTCCTGGAGAAGTGTTGCAGATAAAACAATCAAAAGCATCAACAGTAAGCGTTTTTTCTAAGGACTTGCTTGAACAAAAGTTAGGTTTGATGACATATGTAGTCCAACTCTCAGTGATGATTGATACGATCTGCGTACACGATCTACATAATACACGCGGGGTGTTTCACTTAAGACTCACCCCTAATTATAAAAAAAGGTACTCGAGATGAAAATTAGAAACCTTCTGTGTCATATTCGTGATCGTTTTTGCTGCCCAAACAGGTGATTTTGATCAGTGTGCCTTATTCATTTGTCTATTTAGCTTAATTGAACTAAAAAATTCTTAGAGAGGGGTATTGTCTTTTTTGTTTTGTTTTTCTTCGCTAATTAAAAAGCCCATGGCCACAACACCTCATTTCAGACACAATTACAGGATCGTTCACGATCTTTCCATAACAGTTTGACAGCCGAAAATATGTAAAAACGGCCCGGAAACCCATCGCTTATGAAGGCACGCTCGTTCAAGTTGCCTCACCTAGCTACGGGGAGGAGGAAGGGACAACACAGGAAACAGCACAGAACATCCAGTGTCGGTAATTATTGGTAACTGAGGATGTGAACAGACAAGCTTGCAAGACAAAATGCGTGATTAGGCTGGTCCCAGCCCACTCTTTCTTTTTCTGTTTTTCTCATGTTGGTTCTATATGCAGTGGGAGTGTCTTTGGGCCTTGCCGATAGCGCCGCCATTGATGAAATGCGAAAATAGGCTTGCAGAGATGGCAAGTTTACGGGTGTCGAATTTTTGTGGAAGGATCATCCTGTCTCTGCGACTGAAATGAGGTGTTACAGCCATGGCCTTTCAAATTAGTGCAAGAAAGTTACCTTTCCTTGGAAATTTTTTTAGTTCAATGAAGGTAATTAGACAAAATAATTCTCAATTTTGTTTTAGGTGCCCATGAACAGCAGTAGCCTTAGTAATGGTGCACAAGTCAACTGAAGGAAGGCTGACAATTGACACGTATAAAGTGATCTATAAAAAATGCACTCGTTAGCGTTAAAAAGATCAATATGCGGAGAACATTTATTTATTTACAATACCCCAAAGGCTCTTGCTCTTGGGGGAGTTGGGTTGTACAGATATTAGGTATAACAATAAATGCACTTGACAAATAACGATGCGAAAAGAAAGGAATCAATTGATTATTAGTGAATGGTTAAACGGTAGATGATATCTTCCTATGAAACGTGGTGTGATCAGTGAGCTCCGCAATATTCAAGGGAAGGTCAATCCAGTTAATAGTAGTCTTACAAAAAATGATTTAGCAAGGATATCAGTGTGGCAGACGAAACGAGTTACCTTGTACAAATGGTCGAAGCGGGGAAAGATTGTGGAAGAACGAGTGATAGGGGAAATGCTAGGCGGAATGGTATGAATGAACTTGTGATACAGAGACCTTGCAATGTATCGACGTCTTTCTAGGTTAAGGAGTTGAAGTTGTTGTTTAGTTACCGAGACTGAAGAATGACGTGAGTAATCACCAACGATGAAACGGGCTGATCTATTCTGGATGGCTTCAAGAGCGGAGGATAAGTATTGCTGAGGAGGGTCCCACAAAGCTGAAGCATACTCCAGTTTTGAACGTACTAGTGATAAGTACGCTATAGTTTCCTAATTCCCTGGGGTGCGAGTTTCAGGTTACGTAGAATATAGCCAAGAGTCCGGTTAGCATTGCCAGCAATGAATTCAATGTGCTTGTTCCAAGTTAGGTCTTGGGAGAGATGAATGCCAAGATACTTGTAAGAGCTTACTTTAGTAAGAGCAATGTCGTTTAATGAGTATGGATATGGAGAAAAACGGCCGTAATTGCGACGGGCAAAAGTAATAACATTACATTTGTTAAGGTTAAAAGGCATCTGCCAGGATAAACACCACGAGTGAACTAGTGAGAGGTCATGTTGTAGAGCAACCTGATCAGAAAAGGAAGAAATCTTGCGATAGATAACACAGTCATCGGCAAATAGCCGTGTGGTGGAAGAAATATTATTAGGGAGTTCATTAATATAAATAAGAAAGAGAAGGGGACCAAGCACCGATTCCTGAGGGATACCAGATGTTACCGAAAAAAAATCGGAACGATGATCATTGCATACTACGAAGGAAGAGAATTCGTGAGGAAGTCTTGTATCCAATAATAGGTTTTACAGTCAATATTAGTAGCACGAAGTTTCTGTAAAATGTAATTACGAGGTACTTTGTCGAAAGCCTTACGGAAATCTAGAAATACTGAGTCAGTTCGTGCAGATACGTCAGCGTTAGAAAAGAGGTCATGAAGAAAAGATGCAAGCTGAGTTTCGCAGGAACGGTCCCTACGGAAACCGTGTTGAAGTGGATAGAAGAAGTCATTCTTCTCAAGAAATCTCGCAACATGTGAATAAATAATGTGATCTAGTAGTTTACAGCAGATACTTGTTAGCGATATGGGTCGGTAGTTATTAGCTAATTGGGTGTCGCCAGACTTAGACATTGGGGTGATCTTCCCTACTTTCCAATCATACGGTAGCATTGAATTATGCAAGGACTGTGAAAAGATGTATGCCAGAATCATAGTAGAGGTTTGCTTTGAACTTAACGTCACACAAAAACAATATATACACGATGTAGGCAAACCGTTGTCGGGGTACAGCCTAAGAACCGAAGTTCACCGCATAGCATTCTCTACGCTCTAGTGCTTCTGATTCGAGGAGAAAGGGAAGCGTACGCTTTTACGGTCAATTTGGATATATGTTAACTGACACAAAAAGGCCTCATTCGCCTCGAATCAGAAGCGATAATAGCATCACTCGTGGCATTGGTTGGCATAGAGAATGCTATGCGGTGTAGTTCAGTTTTAGAGTATGTTTCGGTTCTCTATTTTTTTTTTCTTTGGACCTGATGCGTTGCGGCTTCGGCACGAAAGCTTGTGTCAATAAATAGCTGAAAGCTTCACCACGTGTACTTCATTGTGCTTGTGCATCTTCGACGCTAAATGACCATTGAATTTAGATTTGCTGTTACAAGAACCCTAAAAAATTTGCTTCTTCACAGCCCCGTGATATCCAAGCTTTGGAAGGAGAAGACGAAAAGAGCTTTAAGGAGCATGAAGAGTGGCTTTTGAAAGAAGCAAAGAAAGGAACCGCTGACGAGACTCAAGTACAAATCCGCATGGACGCAACATTCAAAAGAAGAACTCCAGTTCTAGCGTCATGTCTCCCCATCAACACAGTCAGACAGCAGTTTCCTTACCTCATGACTTCTATAAGGGTATGCAGCAACGTTAGATTTTTTTCTATTCTTTAATTTGTTGTTCTACTATAGCTGTAGTGCAATCTCTTGTGTTCTGCTTTCTTTTTCAGTTTCTCAAGGAGTATGAGAGACTTCAGGGCGAGGACCCGCTGCTCCACACAAAACCCGGTCTTCAGAAAATTAGAGACGTTGCTGTTGCCGGAAAGATAAAGTGTACACCAGAGCTGCCACAGATAATATGTGAAGTCCCTACACTTTCTGTCGGCGAAACACGTCGGAACCGTACGTAATACCTTGTGTTTAGGTTTAGCAGCATTGGTTCTTCCACTGCTTACAAATGCAGATGCAAAGGCTATTCTGGTGGCTATATGATTTAAATGGCTGCATTGTTTCTAGACGTCCTTGCAGTGTATGCGGCGCAAATAATCTGCAACTGCGTGAGGGATCCAAACGCTCGCGATACCCTTTTTGTAAAATATGATGTAAGTTGCCTGTTCCTTTTCTAGGGATGGAAATGGCATAATTGAACAAACTTTACTTGTTTACTGTTGATTTTATATTGAACGTCTTAGTATCAATGACTGTATTAGAGATATCAACATTACGCCACTGTGAGTGATGTAACACGACCGACACTGCAGGCTCATCACACTAGTGTATGATATGCTGCTGATGTGTTGCTGGTGTATTCAGCTCACGCATATAGATGTCTTTCATTCGCTACAGAGTTTTATGAGAGAACTCCATGCATGATGTACCGAGGTGAAATTCTTGCAACTGGTTTATAGAGTCAGCTGAAAAATTATAAAATATGTTCTGACTGTAGCGTAGCTGTATTTTAATTCATTAAGTGACTTCTCAGGTCGGGCTTATATTTTCTTTGAAGTTCAAAGTAATTGCATTGTAGCGACCCTATTAGCACCAGTTTCACATTTTGCACATCAGCATGCATGCTGTTGCATGTGGTATGCTGTTCTCAAATATCCCTGAAATGGTAATGCAAAAGGTAAAATGACTCTACATCATAGGGATTATGCATAGTCTCATCCCTGATGCATCACATTCGCTGTATTCATGTAATTAATTCAGACAGTGTCTGCAAAGGACTGCATTTATTTGATCCTTTGGTACGAAGATTTGGTACAAGGTGTTGCTCAAATTAACATATTCCTAGCAATGATCTAATTACCAGAAGATACCTGTGGTTAGATGCAGCATTTCTATTGATGCCCCCAATTTCTTCCTCCGTATGTCACTCTAGTGGACAGGATATCGCATACTCCCTCTGCTGCATCAGAAGCAGTGTGCCCAGTTTCAGTATCACTTGGAGAATTTCGACAGTAAAAGAAAAGTTTTGCCTATGTTCTGCACGATCAGTTTTACCAGAACAATCCTTAATACATTTTAATAACTTGTACAAATTATGTTAATGTTGATTGTCCTATAAGTATTTGTTCCTTTATAGCTTTGCAGGGACTTACCAAGTAAGCATAGTTTCGTATACTGGGCTAAGATATATAAGAACAGATTGATTTTAGATCATGCAGTACAATATTTAACTTGTAATGCCTTCATTTCGTTTACTTACAGGCACATCTTCCAGTCACACCTTGCATTGTTTACACCGGGACCGGTATTCTATCAGCGGAAGAAATGCACATGTACGTGGACCAACGGAAACTCTTCCGTATCATAAATGCAGAAGAAGGACTCTCCGTGAACCCCAAAAGGTTTTCAATACCATGTGCCTGCTTGAAAGTATTTGCCTTGCGTCAAGTGTAACCAAGCTGAGACCTGCAGCCGTTGCATTTTTTAACAAGCTTCGTTAATGGAAGTTAATGGAATAATCGTTTGAACAAGCTGTGATAATATTACTCAAAGTTGTGATAATATAGGTATTCTAACAAGTTGTGATAATGTGAGAAAATAAATAATGCAGTTTTTGCTCAACTATATAATGAGTTTTATTTTGTAGTTGTAGACACTAGCGAGACACCAGCAGTAGTTCTGTAACTGAGTTCGAAGTGATGAGCTGCTGAGCAGCGGAGGAGTCATTACAGAAGCGATGCCCTGTGCTGCCTCCGACATACTTGTTGATTTCAGTGGTAGTTTACTGATTACACCCCATGGTTAAGTTGTATTTCATTACACCCACTATGTTCGGTGTAGTTGTTACACTCAAAAGGGTGTGCGATATGGCGCACCCAATTCACACCAAAAAGGGTGTAAAAAGATTTAGTGTGTACTTCATCTCCTGGCTCAGAAGCATTTGTTGGTTACAGGGCACCGTGCATGAAAATAATGTGAGCGCCGCTACTGCGTTGAATGAAGTTTTGCTTACGAATGCAACTATCACTGATGAGGGATTTTCCATTGATCTGGAATCGAAATTAAATATAGGTGTATGAAAGGGAGCAAATCTTCCATGTATTAGAACTCTATCCGTGCAAGTCTTCCGGGGGATTGCATTCAATTTCAAGCCGGAGGTTCCAGCAGGAATGCATTCCAGCTGGGACGTACAACTTCCTCGCTACGTGCTTGCCTTGTTGTTATGTTTAAAGCTACTACCGATTATCCACTACCCCGAAGCCGTGAATGTACTCCGGGACGAGAAATCACTATTTGGGCTTTAGGAGGCGCAGCCCATGTGATGTAACTACTGGGACAGATCTACAAGCAGGCACCTGTACATACACGGTGTGGTAAAGTAACCTTTATTGGCAATGAGAGTACTTTCCACGAGCTTCACGCAGATCAGAAGGCAATCGCCGGTAAAAGCATGGACAATAGAGCAGGAGCAACACGTTTGCAAACGGCTGTCAGGATTCTCCGAAAAATATTGGTGGTGGCGAGTGCACAGGCATATTTCTTCTTATCCTCCTGCGAAGAAAGAGAGCGAGACCCAATGTAAAGTGCATCAAAGTGTACGAAATATAGCATTAGGTAACATGGTTTGACAGCTAACGCTGGAGCAATAAGCATGTGAGCAGATAACCCACACAACCAAACATAATCATGCTGTGAAGGTTGGGCAAATGCATTCCCTATAAACGAGAGCATGTTTCCACGAGCATAGAGAAGATTCCTCAGTGGCCTCCTAGGGCGCTTCTCTAGTGTTTCGGGTACGTGTTACTGTCCTCGACACTGTCGCGCATAAGGCACTACTAACGCTGCTGACGGCACAGTTCAGGAATCTCGTTCCTCCAAAAGTAGCCCAAGATTGCGAGACGCCAGTCTGCACTATTTTTTAACAATATGCGATGTCTTGCTGACCGTTTGCCATTTTACTGAAGCTTCCCGCTTAAATTCCAGGCACAGGGAAACCATACTGGGGGCTATTGATGTTATAATACAAACGCAAAGTAAAGTTGAAATACTTCCATTATCAAAGTGTTGAGGAAAGAACCCCTGGACGAGAGCCGCGGACGTTTCGAGCAGAGTCCGTCCTCATAACTGGCATAGAATTTTTAGGGGGCTAGGTTTTTAGAGGGCTAGGAATGACGTTGTCAGAGCTCACTGGTATTGTACGTGAACATCATGTGTGGATGGCAAAATTGCCACTAGGCTTGTACACCTGTGGTTTACAACCAGCGCGCTTGAGGTGCTTTGCTGGGGCACGGTAGTGGGTAGATGAACGCATCTGCAGTAGCAGGAGGCCCTCGCGAGATAAAAACTCATGTTGCGCGAATGAATAGGCGCTTCCATTTAATATCTGCTGTTTTGTTTCTTGGTCCAAAAGATTGTGCGATCAAGTTGTTACGTTAATACTGAGGGTAGAAAAAACAGCGTGTTGGTTAAAGATATAAATGGTTAAGCAACGTGGAGCAGTTGCCGTTGGACGCTGCGTGTCTGTTTTCCGTCTCTGTCTTCTCTGTGTTCCTTAACCATATATTAGTTTTTACGTTGAATGCGGGGTGGTATCATTTGAAAATGTGCACACAGACTATGGTATACGATGATACTGGGCCCGGGACATCATGCAAAAACATATTGAAGAAATTTGCAGATCCTCGCAACTATGCGAAAAAAAAAACGGTCAAATATGCTCAAAATATGCACAGCAAAATTCTTGCTGAAACATGATGCCAAGAGTGTGGCACAAAAGCCTATTGTACCATGAACCTCTTTATGCAGTAAAATAATGACCAGAAAAGTACCATAGAATGTCAGACGTATATCTTTTATTGCACTCAACCGCTCTGAACTTTACGACATTACAGTATGTAACCAATCCCATTTTTAAGTTTTCAAATTGGAAAGGCATCCTTTTGTGGGACAATACAGTCCTGTATGGAGAAAATGTACGTTATACTGGTAAAATCGCTAAAACCGTACGTTCTACATCGCAAGACGCTATTTTTGCGAACTTGAAAGGAGATAGATCATCTGCGCTATATCCAGACAGAGCATGGGAGTCTTGTTCCTTTCCTTGAAGAATCGCACATACGGACTGCAACAGTTTCAGCCCCTTATTTTTGTCAAGCACGGATCAAGCTTTGCTTTAACAACAGATGCATATGCTCCTCGCACCGTTTGTAAGGGATCCTGCATGTCCCAAACATTGTCCAAAGCCTCCACGAGAGTCAAATTTGCAGACGCCAACTTTGTGATAGAAATGGGAAGAAACGAGAAATTAGCTTCAACAGCTGGTAAGCCGTTTTTCACACTAACGTCTTCAAAGAGTCGCTGCTCCGAACGAATGCTTGTGACGTCTTCTTTTTTGTGCTTACTGACCACTTGACGCACGATTTCAAAATTTGCGGCACAATGTTTTGCTGCTTCCATCCACGTGTCCTACCTGGTCAGCACAGCCTGAGGAGCCAAAGCGACAGCTGGCGACAAATCCTTAAAGAGCTGCGCGAGCATGGGACTTTCTTCAAGCTCGATATGGGGCCACCAAGATTATGGAAACAGCCACGAGCCTCGTGTGCAACCCCGTGTAACGTGGGGGGTGCGCAAGTGACGTCAACAATTTTTGGGTATATAGCACGAAAAGCGGTACCACCGTTCACCATGTAAGGGGCCGCGTCCGTAACAAAAAAGCAGAACCTCATTTGCATCCGCATGCCCGTTGAGTAACATCTGAACACAGTATACGAAGGGCTGTGCCACTGTCGAATGATTGTCCTTTGGAAGCTCCTCGACTCTCAGTAGGGAACTCTTTTCACATGTGCCCAGCCCAAGTGGCCAGACGGCAACAGAGGCTACGCACCGTCCTGAAGCGTCTGCTGTCGGCGTGTGACTTCTGAAGAAATACACGTCGCTCATCCTTTTCCACCTTCAAAAAGGATTATTTACGAGACAAAATGCCCTACAAAGGTCCATCCGAAAATCAGAACATTTGGACGTAGAAGATGCACTCTGGCCCATACGTAGCTGCATGCAACATTCCCTGCCTTCAAGTGCTGATGAACGAGAAAGCGTCTGTCAGCGTTTACAGCTTTCTCGCATCGTTCGTTGCGCATACACACGTACCAATCATCATATTCTACATACGCTGGGAATCTCCTCAAAAGCAGTGCGGTTTCTATGAGAAATATCGAAACTTCAAGTCTTTGAACAAATTTAGGCACAAAGAGGCGGTCGACAAAAGCGAACCCGTGCTGACAAGCTGGTGCATAGTTATGAAGTAAACCCGGGACCTAACGAGAAATTATCTCGGGTTTATTTCGCAGTCAAACAAGATCCGACCGTCTTCAATGTCTTGAACCGTCTCATCAGTCTTGAACTCAGCTGATAACTGCCTCCGACGTGAAGCCGTTATTTTCGGCATTGCCGCATCTTACACGGGCGGCACAAACCAAGAGAGGAGAACATTTCCGTATACTGCATGCGCGTGTCCAACGTTTGTGGAATGAACCAGTAAGTGTAAATGCTACAAGAATACGCGTTTGCATGAAGTCCCGGGCTCTAAATGAACATTTCATGGAATTGTACCGGAGGAGTGAACGGAAATGTACAGGCCATTGACACAATAGAAAATACTAGCCCCGGAAGAATGCGTGCAGGACGACGTCATCCGGACTTTTTCTTCGCTCTCTGTGTGACAGAAAAATGTATACCCCTTTTTTGTTGTATGAATTGCTTGTCATAGGGCGAATCTCTTTTAAACTATAAACACTATACGTACTTCAAGGCGTGGTAACTTTATACCTCCCTGAAGGGATATTGTTCGCACGTCAGGGTATAAACATGTAACCCTAAGGGTATATTGAAAATCACTGTGGTATAATTTTGTAAAACGGGAATATTCGATTCATTTGATCGAATATGAGAGTGGCACCTTCCCAGTCCAGTTCGTAGCAAAAAAAAAAAAAAAAAAATCGACATGTGCTTTAATCATAAACAACAACACGAAAAACAAGGAAAAGCAGGAAGAAAGCAGTTGGGCACGCACTTGGAAACCTGGGAGGATATGACACTGGCTGGGGAGCAGATACTGATTGAAAACGCCGCGGCTTCGCGGAATATGATGCGGCCGTTCTCCGGGAAGCGACTTGTGTATGCAGTTCTCCTCCACTCGTTACTGCCCCCCCCCCCTGTTGTACGTGGGTGAGAGCGAAGCAACGGCAGGACTGTGTGCGTGTGTGAGAACGTTTTTGGCGAGTTCGCGGGTGACTGCGGCCCGTCTGGCGTTGTTTGTAACGTTTTGGAACATTAAACCTCAAGTGCTTTCTACGGTATGGGTGGGCGATTCAACGCCGCATTCAAAACTCGTTGAATGATCTTCAGCATTACTTCACCAAGGCTCGCATGGACATCTCAGCTGTGAAGACAGCTGTGCCCCCGTTCACGCGGAAACACATGAGCGCCTTCGCTCTTTCGCTCGGCAATAATACACTCAGCCAAGTGAAGTGCCACAAATTATTGGGTGTTATCTTGGATGCCAATATCTCGTGGAGCGCCCATATCAGGTGCCTGGAAGCGAAAGTTCAACGCTGGACCAATGTGATTCCTCACTTCGCTGGCGCTGCATGGGGGACTGATCAGGAAGCGCTCCTATCGATTCATGGGGCATTGGTTCAGGGAACCATTCTCTACAGCCTTCCGGTCTTACACGGCATCTTAAGAACTTCTGAACAGAGGCTTCGGTGTATGTCGGCCAGAAGCTTGAGTATCTGCCTCAGTGTACCACGCGCCACTGAAACGCGCATGGTGGTGGTAGAGGCCCGCGAGCCAGTAGAAGTCTTACGCCTCAAGGCTGGTTTAGAGTGCAGCGGAGCGGGGCGAAACGACGCTCAGCGCACGGCCGTGCATCGCGGACCGTCGCCGGTGAGTTCATAGTTCGACGACACTGGGCGAAGCGCGGCGCGGCGTCAACGCACGACTACGCCAGCCGCCGTCAGGGGAGTAGAGCAATGCTCTACATCTGGCGGTGGCCAGCGAGCTGTGCACGGCGTGGGCTCCGGTGGACTCGCATTTCCCAACATGGCGTCGCTCATGGAGCTTTTGATCGAAATTGGAAAGGAACATCCTGCCATTATAAAAACCAGGAATGAACTATAGAGACAAGCAAAAGAAGGAAAGACGTGCGACTTTCGTATTTAATTCAGTCTTCACGTTTGGTGGTACTAAACGTATTACAGTAATACAAGCATAACAGCGCCAACGATGGGAACACGGGTTGTCTTCAGTCGGATTCCAGCACGCGGGTTCAGATATGACTGCTTTTCCATTACGAAATGTGGAAATCTCCGCTGCTGTTTTCGTTGCGGTGCGCCGAATCGCGTCAGACTATGATCGCGCAGGATGAGAATGCGAGGCATAGGGAACGCTGGCTGTCGGCGCGCAGCGCGGGCGGACATGGGCGAAAACTGCGTCGGACTCAGCCTTCACAGAACCAGCCTTAAGAGAAACTGTGCGCCATTATCAACCCCTCGTCGCGGAACACCGTCGTCACCACTTGGTTTCGAATCTCAAAAGGCGGAGGCAGAGCAACATTTCTCGCTGTATCGCTGCTGTAAAGCCCTTGCTACCGGCTTTTGTTGGAAGGTCAGTCGTCCCCAGGTCCCCTCCGTGGGCCTTTTCGATACCCTCGATCTCTACTTCCATTCCTGGGCTCAAGAGCAAGAGGGGTCACGTTGCAGCACCTGTGCGGAAACAACTTTACCCGTTGCCCAACAACTTTACCAACTGCCGTTACCCTACGCACACTGCAGTATTCACAGATGGGTCGACCAAATTACACTGCTCCACTGTTGCCTTTACAATTCCGACTATGTCGTCTTGCCACGCATACCGTCTCTCCCACCGCACCTCATCCACGTCTGCAGAGTTGCATGCCGTTTTGTTCTTCCTCAAGCACATTCCATCCGCCTCTATCAGCAGCTGTGTGATATACTGCGACTCCAACGCAGCTTTCCAGTGTATAGCGAACATGGGTATCCGTGGATCACTTCCGCCTGTGCTGGTGGACATACTGGAGGAGCGGCAATGAGGAGGCTGACGAGGCTGCAGCAACTGCGTATCATTCTCGATCAAGCGTGCGGATTACCCTCCCCAAAGGTGACAGGCGAACCTTCCTAAATGATGTGGTGAGAACTCTCGCACATGCGCAATGGTCTCGGGACGTTCCATCAAGCGTTCTGATGCGTGAAGTGGACGCTGACTTTGGTTTCATCATGCCTTCTCGTCGTCCCCGCCATTTTGCGTCGCTGATACACAGGCTTTGTCTTGGGGTTGCATTCACCCCCCATTTCAAGCATCTGATCGGCCGCTCCGACTCCGTGCTCTGCTCTCGCTGTGCTGGTTTGGTGGATACCAAGCATGTGCTCCTCCACTGCCATCTTTACACCTCCCAAAGAGGAGCTCTACAGTGTCGCCTGCAGTCGATCACGGCCGCACCATTCACATTGGCAACCATTCTCGGCCCTTGGTCTAACTAGATTGACCATCGCCAAGCTCTTGAGTATTTAAAGACTTTTCGCCGGGACACTGGTCTCCTCTCTACCCTATGATCCTGCTTCCTGCTATGATCCTGATGCCTGCGTACCTGTGTGCGGTGTGTTTCTTTTTGTGTGCGTGCTGTGGTTTTGCCTTCCGTTCTGATGTTTGACGTCCCTATTTAGCGTCGTTCATCACCTCGTCATCAGGACATATCTCATCCTGCCCTTTATGGCTTGCGGTAGTTTGCTGCACGTCACGCGGCGAATTTCTCCATTCATTATCATTAATTTGTTTGTTGTTGTTGTGGGTGGACAGTATTTAATGTCTACTTTATGTCGGTGATCAAGTCGCGTCTATACGTATGTCGGAGGCAGAAGAATAGTGTGTTTTAGGTGTTCACTGTGGTGATATATTTTATGACAACGTATAAGCTTGGCTGTTAGCCTACAGTTAACACTTGTGACAATTGACAAACAAATGAGGACGTATAGGTTTAGTTATTTCCATAGGAAATAACACGCTGCGATTAATTACCCTCTATAGGCACCGTGCGACACCTAAAGAGGGCGCGTTTCTTCGTTGCGACAGCGCCGCCAGTGGCGGTCTTGGAAGTACCCGACTTGATACCACGCCCCCCGTTCTATGTATTCTCAAGTGGAAGTCTAGTATGCGTGTCGACCGCCCTAATTAAAAGGGCTGATTTTCTAAACGCACATAATGTGGAACCTTTCAGTGGCGCGAAGGAGAGAATGGAAACAAACTGCACAGAGGCAACCAGCGTGTTTATAATGTATCTAACAGTGCGGAAGGGGCTACAGCCACCCGCGTCTGCCTGTGTCAAACCTGTGGCACACAAACAAGTGGCACGTCGGGACATGGTTATTTGATGTCTCACAAAGCCCTGGCTTGCTAGCGAAGTTACATTGCTCTGACTCCAGTCACTTGAAACATCATGATTTTGATTGAGCCTTGTCGTCCTTTTGGTAGATCACTGTGCACATAGCTTCGTCACTGAAATCTACAGCGCGCGTCCGTTTTATCTCTCAGAGGGCTGCACAGTCTCCCGTTGTAATGCCTCAGGGAGACCCGACAGCTATCGCTGTTCACGAAATAACAGGAAGGATTCTCGTTAAGCCTGCCATAGTCTTCTTGGTCTTTAGAAGTATCAGTTCAGAAGTATCAGCTCAAATGGGTTTCGTAAAAAAAAAAAAAAAAAAAAAAAGACAGCTTCTAAAGCAGGGCGCTATTGGCATTAAAATGGGTACTACCCCTTCTGGAACCTTCAGTGGACACCTTTTGGAGAAAAATCTGCCACCGAAGCGGGTTTGTTGCAGCAATTAATTGGTTTTGTTTTATATATTTCTGTCGCGGTTGGTCGCACTGAAGCGCAAAAGGACACTCTTCCACTCCTTTATTCACCAATGAATGATGTCCTTACACCAATCAATTACGTCCTGTTGTCGTAATACATAAACCGAAACCATTTATTTACTGCAACGACTGACCCGCTTCGGTTCTGGATTCTTCTCTGAAAGTGTTTTTACGAAACTCGTTCGAATAGGTTACATAGAAGACGTAGTTATAAGAGTGGTTTAAACCACCTCGCACAAGTTGCAGATGGTGTTCAAGAAAGTTATAAGAAATTGAGTTAATCGTGGAGTTCATCGAGGTGCATTAGGTGCGTCTCCCGGATGGCTCTGCTGTGAACGTCTCTCATCTAACTATGAAAACTGCGAGAACCCGCCCACTTCCCCAGCTCTGAGAAGAAATGTACTGCTGCAAGTTCAGCACAGAACACGCATTTTGTGCTAAAGGCCCTCTGCATAACTTAAAAATATCGTAAAATGAAGTAAAGCGAGCTTCGCAGGAACTTGCGGGAACCCTGGAAAAAGCAATTCTTACCTCGATATTTATTTGTACAGTATTGGTATCACCGTGTACGGAGATTGCAAGAGTGAGGTTTTACCTTCGCTGACCATTAAGTTTGACCTAGAAGTACGTTGAAATACGGCTTTACGGCAAGGATTTCATTCAGATGCTTTGTTGGAAATAACTAATTCCCAGGAGTGAATTATTTCTTCAGCAGGACGTCAAAAGTTTGCCGACGAATAGCTCAGGTAAGGCCAAGGCCGGACAACCTTGCTCAAACAAAGGGATCATCGACACGAGCCCCGCCATCCCTGGGTACCGGCAGCCGGGCTCCGACACGTACGCACGCAGACAAGGGCTGCGTTTTTACGCGCTAATCGCCAGTGCACGCCTTTTGAAGCAGAATTGTTTTACGTAAGATGAAAGGTCTGACATCGGGCCATCTCCTGGCAAAATATAAAAGAAATAAAAAGGGGCCTTTTCGAGAAACTGACGCCCATAATCTTTGTTTTTTCGAAATATACTTTAACATTTGTCTGTTTCAACAGTTACTTGTAGTGGGTATACGCGCGATATATATATATATCAAATGAAATAGCATTAAAAGCTGAGTAAAGTGATGCCAAACATGGTAGTGAGGAATATCTACAGCCGAGAAATCACGCGTCGAAGTTGGAACAAAACTGCGCGAGATAGCATGTTCGCCATTTTTATAGCACAGATCGTTGCTCCTGCGCGCCAAAATTTGCGCTTGGACTGCTGGCCCGAAGGCACACTCCAGCATAAAACAATTTCACTGCAGTATATTTTAAGACTCGGGAGATATACGCGTGCAAACACAGCAAGACTGAAACACTCGAATTCAGGCCCGATTTTCTTGATTTTTTTGCTCGAAAACCATTCTGTAGAAATTATTCACTTTACCGCTGTTGGTTATCATGTATGATAAGCTTCTAAATATATATAAAAAAAACATGAAAATCCAAGAGGTCGATGGGACCTCCCTGCCTGAACTGACGTGAAACCGGCCTGTACGTTTTATATGTTGCTCATCCTGGACATTTTTCACTACCCCATTTCCTGTCCAAAACAGCTACTACTGCATCAATGTCGCTTCACCCATTAATTCCTTGATGAGTTGCACGCGTGTTGCAAGTCGTTACACGTCTGAGTCGTTACACGTCTGAAAAATACCTCACAAAATCGGCAGAAGAATCATATGCTTTATAAGAGCTTGCAGTGATTATCCTTTTTATGAAGCACATCCCGCAACACCGTACGAACCATACGGCTCCGTCGTTGCTCCATGTTCTCAGATAGCCTCCTTCCCAGTGCTAGCCGAACGGCCGAACCGCTGAAGCGTTGTCTTCCTGGTATTCATACGCGTAGTTATTTACGCCTATAACTTAATTAAATTAATGAATAATTGAGAGATACATGCTGAATACGACACAGAATTGCATAAAGACTCGTTATTCTGGAGTGTGACCCTCTTAAACACTGATTTCCTCACGTGAAACCATGCTTAACACTGGACTGCATCGACCAAATGTGATTTATTTTGACAGCGTGAATTTCAAAGGGATGGATTGCGAAGGGTGGATTTCTTAGCGTGGATTTCAAAAGTTTTATTATTAAGAGTGGGTAACAGGGTACGCCCGTCAGCTCCCCATCAGTCGCATTGACCGATTTGGAAATATAGCCATATTATATAGCCGAAATATAACCGATTTTCTACACATAGACAAAGCGTTGAGTTGAGTGCAACCTCCCAGCCGACAGCATAACCCTGGTCCTCGCCGTATACATTGTGAAGTCCGCCTTCAGGGTTTTCAGAGTAGGGGGTTGATAGTCAGTGATCTTGATATTTGCGTTTGAGACGCTGTTTCCTTCATTAAACCACAGTTGATAGCCTGCAGTTGTCCTGTCTACTTCTGTCTATGTTCTTGTCTTGTTGCTGCTATTCGCCATCATGGACTAACCGATGGAGTTATAACTTTACGCCAAAGCTGAGTCCGAACAAGCTCATGCTTGCGTGATAGCTCACAGAACGCTTGCGGTTTTTCTCTGGCTATAATTGCGTTACAAAGGCATCAAGAAGTAACACAAGTATAATTATTTTGTTTTTGGTTCTGGCGCGTCGGATTAGTAATAAACTCCTGTGAAACATTGATGAGCGCAGATGACCTGCAAAGCGCGAGTGAGGCCTCTGTTTTAAACTCCTTTCCAACACTCTACACTCATTGAAAGAGTCCACAAATAAAACAAGGGCACAATTGTACTTCGTGACGTTAGTGATTACCCTGGAAGGACTTTTAAAGGGAACATCCGGAGGAAAGCTTCGTTGCCAGAAAGTATGCCGGACAACCGAGTGAAACACACAGAATCTCATCCCTGTGAATTATTGAAAACTTGCTCCATTAATCTATGAGGTTACACCTGCCATGCCACAATCATTGACGTGGCAGGTTCTCGCGTTTTCTCTTATGACTCCGTTTGTAGGTTCCCGAATGATGTAAAATGAACAGTCCCTACACTGACCACCATGCACTATGCATGTCCTTCGTGTCCGCTTTCCGATATTGTGCGGTAGATGCTTCAGGTGAAGGACATCAATCAGTTACTTTAGGTGCAACAGCATCCGTCCACAGAACTTAACTGGTATCAGATCGTTAGCATTTCGGTAACCGTCATGCAAGTTGCCAGTTCAGGAAAAGATTAGGGAATCCTGCATTCAGATTGTGGGTTCGACCTCAACGGATGAAGCCAGTAGTTACTGGCTTCATCCGTTGGTGGCAAGTTTAGTAGGCAATTCCTGCTAGTCCGGTGTGCCACGTGCCTACATTTCAGCGCACGCTGAAACATCCTGAGGTGTGCAAGCTATACCGCTCATAATCACTTCGTTGTGCGGATTATGTGCGTGAGTGTGGTGAAGCTTCTACGTGGCTGTTTCAATCAACTGGTGTGCTTTTTTCAAGTCGTGCAAGTGGGTGTTTCATGCGTAGGTGTTGTGCTTGACCCCCTACATCTGATTTCCTCACCTTCTACTGGGCATGCTAGGCTTTCGAACATTACCTTCTCCAGAAGAACTCCTTGCTGTTTCATGTGCCTGGCGATGACATCTCTCTTTGCGTTTGTGCACATATCAGAACCCTAGAAAGGAAGCAGTACATCAAAATAGTCATAGTCACCTGTGGCATATATCGAGGCAAACCTGTAATCGGATATAAGTAGATAGTGCGCGTTCTTTCCATTACTAAAAGAACCATGCATGTGCACGGAGTCTGGCAGACCTTCAACATCAATAACAGAAAACACGTCACCGAAACGGCAGATGAATGTTTATTTGACATGACCAAGCTCATGCCCGGAATGACTGCACTGAAAGAGGAGGGTTGGTTACAAGTGTCCTCTATAGATCGTTGGAAGGGATTGGCTATGAGGAGTCCTGCGGTGCTTGTCACGCTCCATAGAATGACAGCAACATTTAGGAGAACATTGGCTTACTATCAGGATGCTCCACAAGGTGAAGGTGAAGATCATATAGTGTTGAGACGGTCCGTTCGCTGATGCAGCGCCTGCCTTTACCAACATAGCTGTTTCCTCACTCTATGGCAATAAAATACGGAGACACAATACTGGTACACATTTTGTTTCGAGGCACCGAAAAAGCTTTTATGATTCCCACCACTACATTCCATCCTAGGACGTTGTAAGAAGGAAATGCGCATTACGGAAGCTAATTTTGTTTCATAATTTTGAATCGGATAAAATATCTTACATCAGCCCATAAGGCAAGTCTACAGTTGTGACAGAAACAGAATAACCGCGAAGACATACGGCGGATCCAAATAAAACAAACACGTGTAGCCTTCCAAGTAGTTTACGTGGTACAATCTTCTGTATACGGGCAATTACGGGCTCGACGAAAAAACTTTCCACACTATAGCTGAGGGCATACAGGGTGTCCCAGAAAACATGTCATTGAATTATAATAAAAAAACTACACCACCTTATAGAATCATGCGGTCAACGGCATTTGTTCTTACTAGGTTTTTGCCACCTCCTGATGTGAACGTCGTGTAACGTAAGTTTAATCATGTATATTTGTGAGAACTGAGGTCGGAAATTTGCCAAGTAAATGTCACTTTCTTACCCCTCCAATGTGAAGAGCGTGTCTAATTTATTCAAATTAATGATAATTGGCAGGGATATTCAGGGGCTATCCCATCAGAAAAAATAGCCGAACATCATGCTCTACGGAGCTAGCGCGCGACAATGTTTTCAGTGCAATCCTTGTCAGTCCGACGAAAGGAGGTTGGAAACCCAGCCCACACCTGCAATGCAGAAAGAGATAACACAGGTATGGCTTATCACGTTCGACTTTCGCTGGTATCGCACTTTCCCTCTCCCAGTTTCAGGAACTGTCACTTTTTTTTCTATCATTCTGTGGGCTGGGTTTGGAACCTCCTTTCGTCGCACTGAGAGCGATTGCGCTCAAAAAGTCGTCGCGCTTTATGGTTCGGGGCTACGAAAAGCATGACGTTCGGCCATTTTTTCCGATGGGATAGCTCGCGAATAGCACTGTTACTTATCATGAACTTGAGTGAATTCGGCACGCTCTTTATATTGGTGGGGTAAAAAAGTGACCTTTACTTGGAAAATTTCCGAGTTCCGTTCGCAAATATTTACATAATTAAACAATTACGATACATGACATTCACATCAGGAGTTGGCAAAAACCTAGTAAGAACAAATGCCGTTGACCGCACGATTCTAGGTGGCGTAGTTTTTTTATTATAATTCAATGACATGTTTTCTGGGACACCCTGTATATGAGGGCAAAAAATGTTGATGATAGCACTACTAATATTGCTATACGCCATTCGCGTGACAGTTGAGCAGAACTTACTTACTTATTTACTTACATCTTACAACTTACATACAGGAATCAACAAACACATGAAGCTATCTTATTGATTAGCATCGTATCAATTTCCTGAAATAGAAACAATCAGGCCCAGAGACACGTGGTGTCACTAACCGCTCTCGAAACGCTTGGTAGGATCGTAAAGTCAGGATATCGTGTCATAGGTGACGTTAGGCTAGACATAGGATGAGCTAACTATGCTATACGAGCTTCGTTCAATAGGTAACCGTATATAACTTAATGAACAACATTGAAAAGGAATGATGCGGGAAACAGTTGTGGAGATCCTTCTTGATAACGCCGAACCTGGGGTGGACTGACGGATTGAATGACTGGCTGTTGTTCCCCCGCGTGAAAACTTGAAGCGGGGCAGCCATTTTTAATTGTATTGTGCTTACATGGAAGTCGTAAAACACAACAGGTTGAGTAAAATGCTTCTACCGCCCCACACAGCAGCAATATCGTCACATAATGGAGAGATTATCTCGCGCGCTCTCCTCCGAATACATAAATAGCAGAGTTATCACATCAGTTATCACTACAGTCCAGTATTTTAATTGAAGCTTCAAGGTCACCTATTGAACCACTCTCTTAGCTCTACTCGTTTCACAATGGGTCTTTCCTCTGCACAAATCGAGAAATCATGGCACGTATGACACGGGCTGGTGATATCGGTGGCCGTTATTCGAGCCAGGGCTTCACTTTACAGGCGTTTATTAGGGCTCCCTTTGCTGCACCCAGGAAATATTACAGGAATGACACTACACAGGCTCAGGTCACCGTAACAAAAAAAAAGAAAAAGAAAATGGATTCTGCGATTCCACGTGAACGAATCCAGTGAACCTGCTCCGCCCTATCTAACTATCGCGAATTTTCCTGAATTTCTTTTTTTTCGCTGTCCCTAATAGCGCAAAACGACATACAACGAAACGTTTCTTCCCAGACATGCGTCAGACATCACTGTGGCGGGTGTTTGACACGCACGAAGGTCACGGCGCTATATGAGCCGCAGCTGTCGTTCACGCGAGGCACGGTTTTCGCCAGCGCTGCGAGCTCTGCTCGTGTCTAGCACCCGCCACATTGAGATCTGGGAAGACCTGCGAAACGTTTTTAGTATGTCGTCGTATGAAAAAAATCACGATAGCCTTCTGAGGGGCCGAGCAGGTCCGCCGGATCGTTTCGCGTGGAATCGCCCAACTGTCTTTGCCCTTCACTTAGCCTCGAAACGCCTAGCCCAGCATCTGGGATCCCCGTTTGCTCCGCGAACACAGAAGATGGACCGTGCACATGTGCTGTTTTAGAAATTGGTCTGTCAGAAAGCAGTACAGCTGACGACGGTGACATTCCCAAACCTGGAGGAAAGCTAGTTCTTAGTGTATTCGCTGGATGTCTTGCACCGAAAACAAACAGCAAAATAAGATTTAGCACAGATGGTCACGTATCTCGGGAACGAAGAAAAACGCTTTCTCTACAGTCCGTCGACGACATCACTTTCGCAATTAGTATCCATGGAGCAGCATATAAACAATGCAACGTACAGATAAATCTGACCGAGACCACGTTCGAAACAGACACGTCGTGTTGTTAAGGGCATAGTCCCGATAGCCAAAATTAGCATGCTTCAAGTGCAGAATAAATCACATGTTAGCAGTATATAAAGCACTATCACTGAGCAAAATCTCACGTCACAGATAACAGCCCGCTATCGGGAGAGTCTGACGTCACAGCCAGGCTCGCACTGACCTCAAACGACGTCATGCGACGTCTTGCCACACCCGCGGTACTCTGACGTTAAACCGTCACTACTCTGGCGTCACGCGTGCGCTATTTTATGCTGCATTATCATCTTATTCCACACTCAGAAAACCTATCACTCAGCCCAGTCATGCAGGCAAGTACTCGTCTCACTTTTACATTTGTAGCAAATCTCGCCGCACCTGTCACGGTGCTCTTTGTGTCTGAAACGCCCTCTGAACTTGAAGTCACCAAGGATAAAAAAGCCATGTCAGATTCAAAGAAGAATGGAAGAGTTAAAGTTCTATACAGCCTTTTCTTCGTACGAAATACTTATTTCTGGAACCTTCAGCTGTGATGAAATTGCTAATAAAAAGTTGAACGTGAACTCTGTTTCGCACTCTGCCCCACAAGTTTCTCCAGGTGAACATTGAACACTGTGTCACTTTTGAAAGGACAAAACCATCTCGAACCTTGACAGCTACAGCATATGACCAGTTCTCAGGGTCGCTACTTGTGGATTCTACTGTCTGTATATCTGTACCTAGGAATTCGTCATTGCTGTGGCGTATTAATTTAAGTCGATCAATTCAAGTTGTACTAAGAAGTTCTCGTCAGTCAATCTTAGCTTCAACGAGAAGTTGATATGGGCATACGCAAGTAAACATCTCCCCAGACCATGCATGTCCACGTAGGGCTTTAATAGAGAGTCAATATCCTGAGCCTGTCAATGATAAAAGATTTATTTTATTATTTATCACCTAATTTTGTACACATACAACAGAAAAAACACGTTCCTTTGCAAGGTTTATAGGTGAGTACAAACTTTATTCATGACTTAGATGTATAAACTAAAAAAGCTACTTAAACCCATACCTACATACGTGAGATAAAACAATACAAACTAACTAATACAAAGTTCTCACCAAGTTCACTGTAAATCCATTTCCAACAGAGATGCCGATCTGTCAAAGCCAAAGGATAGCAGTAGAGAAACTACAGAGTTACATGTCGCAGATCATATTTCATTTTTGGTTGGTTCCTTGTAAAACTGACTTGTGGACATCTTGAATCATCTAACAGAGTATTTGGACGATATTTTCCATTGAGCCCCAAGAACATAATGCTTCAGGAAAGTTGAAAAGTCACAAGTATATATTGTAGTGAAGATAACGACACGTCAGATGACGACGATGACTCGCGCCACTCCCGCGCGGCTGTCTGAATAAACCTATTCCTACGGTCACGCCTACCTGCGCTCTTCCGCTCTACATATTTGGTGGAGGTGCGGAACCAAAGGACTCCTCTGCTTATTCCCCGCCCCATAGGCTACCCTCTGGAGCGACCGTAGGAATAGGTTTATTCAGACAGCCGCGCGGGAGTGGCGCGAGTCATCGTCGTCATCTGACGTGTCGTTATCTTCACTACATTGCCCCCCCTCGGAAGACGGAAGCCCGGTGATGTCGGGAGCGGTGGACTGTGAAGCCGTGGTCTCGGGTGTGTGGGCAGGGAGAGTGACGAAAGGCTTCATCCGCATGACATGGACGACTTCGGTGCCACGGGATCGACGATCAGGTGGTGGGGTAAGGGGCGTCACTTCATAGTTGAGGGGTGGAAGCTTTCGAGTGACACGGTATGGGCCAACATAGCGCTTCATAAGCTTCGATGAGCGGCCGGGTACACGAAGCGGAGTCCATAGAAGGACTTCGTCGCCGACTTCGTAGCGGACTTGCCGATGGCGTTCGTCGTACCGAAAGCGCTCTGTGTCCTGATTTTCCAAGGTACGCAAACGCGCGAGTTGACGAGTCTCCTCGGCATGGGCGGCCGCGTCGAGAACCACGTCTGGGTCATCAGAGTGCGGGGGGCAAGGAAAAAGAGTGTCCAAGATTGTGGTCGGAGCACGGGAGTACAGAAGGTAATAGGGGCTGTATGCAGTGGTACGCTGACGAGCAGTATTATAGGCGAAGGTGACGAAAGGGAGGACGACATCCCAATTGGTGTGGTCACAGGAGACGTATATCGAAAGCATGTCGCCAAGGGTGCGGTTGAAACGCTCGGTCAGGCCATTGGTTTGCGGATGATATGAGGTGGTGAGGGCGTGGACGGTGCTGCAGGCTCGAAGCAGTGCGCTGACGACAGCAGAAAGGAAAGGAGTGCCACGATCGCTGAGCAACGTACGAGGAGCACCATGGCGAAGCACTATGTTGTGGAGAAGGAAGGTCGTCACCGCGTCCGCACTATTAGTGGGAACGGCTTGTGTTTCTACATAGCGGGTCATGTGATCCACGGCGACGATTATCCAGCGGTTACCAGACGCTGAGGGCGGGAAGGGTCCGAGGAAATCAATCCCGAGGCGGTCGAAAGGCTTCTCTGGTGGAGGAAGCGGTTGAAGAAGCCCTGCGGGAAGACCTGGCGGCCGCTTACGATGTTGGCAGGGGACACAAGCTCGGACGTGTTTCCAAACAGACTGATACATGCCTTTCCAGAAGAAACGGTCAGCGACGCGAGTGTAAGTCTTGAGAAAGCCCAGGTGCCCGGCAGTAGGATCGTCGTGGCAACTGCGAATAATGTGGCCTTGCAAGGTACATGGAACAACGAGGAGCCAGCGGTTGCCGTCAGGGCGATAATTCTTGCGATATAAAGTGCCGTCAAGCAAAGCGTAGGATTTCGCTTTACGGTGGAGACGTCTAGGAGCAGGGTGGTCGGGTTGTTGGAGAACCTGGAGCAGAGGCTGAAGAAGACGATCGCGGTGTTGCTCAGCTGCGACGTCGATAGATGATAAGGGGCAGAGGGGTTGAGCCGGCAATGTGGCGCATTCAGAAGGAGACGGGAGCATGCGGGACAGGGCGTCAGCATCACTGTGTCTGCGCCCAGACTTGTAGATCACCGTGATGTCGTACGGCTGTAACTTGAGCACCCATCGGCCAAGGCGTCCACAGGGGTCTTTAAGGTTGGATAGCCAGCAGAGGGAGTGGTGGTCCGTTACGACGGTAAACGGGCGGCCGTAAAGGTATGGACGAAATTTCGAGATTGCCCACACAACGGCGAGGCATTCTTTCTCTGTGGTTGAGTAATTGCGTTCCGGACGGGAGAGCGTCCGGCTGGCGTACCCGACGACACGCTCAGTACCATCGATTGTTTGCACTAGGACAGCTCCCAAGCCAGTGGCGCTGGCATCGGTATGCAACTCCGTGCGTGCTCCTGGGACGAAAAAGGCGAGGACAGGTTCGTTGGTGAGACACTCCTTCAAATGGTTGTACGAAAGGGACGCAACATCGTTCCAATGATACGGCGCATCCCGCTTGAGAAGGGCATACAATGGTTCAGCGATGTCGGCGAAGTGGGGCATGAAATGGCGGAAGTAGGAGCATAATCCCAAAAAGGCACGTAATTCCTTGATTGACGACGGGGGAGGAAAGTTCCGCACCGCATCAACTTTCTTGGGATCAGGGTGAATGCCAGTCCGATCGACGACGTGGCCTAGAACCGTAATACGACGACTGCCAAAGACGCACTTCTTCGAGTTGAGCTGCAGACGTGCGGCACGAAACCGGGAAAGGACTTCGGACAGCCTGTCGAGATGTTCCGGGAAAGTGGACGAGAAAATGACGACGTCGTCTAGGTAGCAAAGACACGTCTGCCATTTGAGGCCGCGCAAGATGGTGTCCATCATTCGTTCGAATGTGGCGGGCGCGTTGCATAAGCCAAAGGGCATGACAGCGAATTCGTAAAGTCCGTCCGGTGTAACAAAAGCAGTTTTTTCACGGGCAGTTTTCGCCAGGGGAATTTGCCAATATCCGCTTCGGAGATCTAACGAAGAAAAGTACTCGGAGCCTTGCAGGCAGTCTAGAAGGTCGTCAATGCGTGGCAGCGGGTACACGTCTTTCTTCGTTATTTTGTTCAGTTTCCGAAAGTCAATGCAAAAGCGCCAGCTGTCATCTTTTTTCTTGACGAGAACGACCGGAGAGGACCAGGGGCTCGACGAGGGTTGGACGACTCCGCGATTGAGCATGTCGGAGACATGCGTTTGGATGACACAGCGCTCAGACGATGAAACTCTGTAAGGTCGAGAATGCACCGGCGAGGAGTTTCCCGTGTCAATAACGTGCTCCACCGTGTGGGTAACAGGCAAATGAGTACTGGGGGCACTGATGTCGAAGAGGTCACTGAAGGTGCGCAGTAGGGCCAGTAGGTCTTGGCGTTCCTGCGGCGGTAGTGACCCGTCAATAGTATTCTGGATGGCAGTGGTAATGGGAGACGGTGGCACAGGCAAGCCTGTATCGGCCAGGTTCGGCGACTCCGGGCAACCACACGGGGCAGACTCATCGGAAGGACGGTTGTCGTCGGCTGTAGCGTGCGCAAGAGGGGTAATAGCGGCGTCAGCTACAGGTGAAATGGTGGCCACGCACATTGATTGTGGTACGAGTTGGGGTTCCGGAGATGTGTTGAGAACCCAAACAAGTGCTTCACCCGACGTGATGGTCACAATTCTTGGCGGGAGCAGCAGGCCCCGAGCAAACAGCGGCGGAGAGGAGGACGCGACGGCTGACATGTCGGGACAAGGAAGAGGCGCATGGAGACGGACGGGGACAAGTGCGGCTGGAGGTAACACAACGTCTTCGTGCACACAAAGTCGTACTTCAGGAACGGTGTTCTCGACGAAAACAGATGCGTCGGGGAGCACATCCCAAGAAATGGTCCTTGAGCGGCAGTCTATAACAGCGCGGACAGAGTAAAGGAAATCGGTGCCGAGGATAACGTCGCTGATACACGTGGAAAGAACTAAAAATGGGATGCAGTACGTAGACTCACCAATAGAAACGCGCGCGGTGCACTGCGCTAAGGGGCCGACGAGGGACACATCACCCATGCGAAGTAATCGTCCAGCGGGCGGCGGAGTGCATACTTTACGCAGGCGGCGACAAAATGTGCTCGACATACATGACATTGTAGCCCCAGTGTCAACGAGTGCTAAGGTGTGGTGTCCATCGACTTGAACGGCAACGTAATTAGGGCAAGGCACATCGGAGCAAAGAACGCGGGGATGGGTTTGCGTCGAAATGGGAACTGCAGCCTGGTCCCCGACAGTATCGCAGGCTGCACAGGTTAGTTTGGGGTCGGAGTCACCAAGGGTGACGACGACCGTCGCCGACGGGGGTAGGGTGACGGCGACCGTGAGCGGCGGCGACCTTCGTCTTGGTCACGTTCGTAGTCATACCGGCGAGGGGCAGCGTAGCGGGTCTGATTCGACTGTGGAGAATAGTCCGGGCGACGACGGCAATACCTCAGGATATGGCCGGGTGAATGGCAGTAGTAGCAAATTGGACTACCGTCCGGAGCGCGCCAAACATCGGTGCGTGCGGGCGCGTCGTAAGGAACGCGGTAGCGCCGGTCAGGTTGGGCCCGAAAGGGCCGGAATGTATCCCGCGGCGGGTTGGGCTGCCGAGGCTGAGACGCGCAAATCGCAGCGTAGGTGGGCGGCGGTATATGCATGGGGCAAGTGCAGGATGGCGCTGGCTCCGCGCAGGCTTCCTGAGTCGCAGCAGCGGGGTTGGTACAGGGCGGAAGAGGAGGTTGTGCCGGCACGACAATGCAACGAATTTCTTCGGCAACCACTTGCCGTATAAGATCCAGAAGAGAGTGCGTGTCGCAAGGGGAAGACGTGGCGAGCGTCTGCGGAAGACGCTGGAAGCCAGACGACACTCGGCGATTTCGGAGTTCTTCGAACTTGCCGCATTCTTCCACAAGCTCAGCAACAGTCTGAGGCGATTTCGGCGCAAGAAAATTAAAAAGGTCGTCTGCGATGCCCTTCATAATATGGTTAACTTTGTCCTGCTCAGTCATTGCGGCATCCACACGGCGGCACAAAAACAACACGTCCTCAACATAGCAGGTACATGTCTCTCCAGGAAGCTGGGCCCGGACGGAAAGGCGCTGAAGGGCATAGTGCTTGCGCTGCGACGGCCTGCCAAACAGCTTCGTAAGTGAGTCGGAGAATATGGGCCATGAGGTGAGTGACGCCTCGTGGTTTTCAAACCATTGCAGCGCCGTGCCTTTCAAAAAGAACACTACGTTGGAAAGCTTCACGGTATCGGCCCAGACGTTATGCGAGCTCACTCGATTATACTGTGCGAGCCAGTCGCCAACATCTTCATCCGGTGCTCCGCTGAAAGGCGGAGGATCCCGCTGCCGCACCTGACAATGACGGTTGGATGCGTCAGGAGGGGGCGGCTGTTGATCCTCGCCGGAACCTCCCGCTCCCGAAGAAGGAGTCATCTGACGTAGCGTTCGGCCGCTGCGGAGCTCCAGAGGGTAGCCTATGGGGCGGGGAATAAGCAGAGGAATCCTTTGGTTCCGCACCTCCACCAAATATGTAGAGCGGAAGAGCGCAGGTAGGTGTGACCGTAGGAATAGGTTTATTCAGACAGCCGCGCGGGAGTGGCGCGAGTCATCGTCGTCATCTGACGTGTCGTTATCTTCACTACAATATGCATATAATTGCAGCAGGCAACATGTTGCCACAGTGTGTGTCTGGACAGTCACTCAATTTGAGCAGTCGTGTAGCCTTGTCGTGTACCCTTGAGCAGTCGAGCAGCCCGTCTACAAAGAATTCTACCAATTCATTCATCCTAAAAGGTCATTTTACTCTAACAAGAAAACACATAGGGGCTACGAATCATCTACATGTGGCCTCTACTGCCTGTATGTAGGCAGCATGCGGGCTTGTGGATTTTCGCTCCAAGAGTGCACTCAGAGATTTTTGTCAACAAACTTCACACTAAATGAGAAGCTGATACCCGTCCTTGCACGCAAGCAATTCTTAAGAAAGACAGTCAACATGTCATGTTGCAGTGTACTTTGACACAATAAAATGGTATTTATTTTCATGTCGTTACAGGCACAATCTTATACAGGGTGTCCCACCGAAAAAGGGCCAGGGGCTAAAGAAAAAACGGAGTGCTTTACACAAATGCAACCAACTGTACGTGCTTGGCAGTTGTGTGGTCTATCCAAATTTTTTTTCCTCGCCCCTTGTCAATTAATTAGCGGTAATTAATTTTCCAACATTTTAATCATCGGTTTTAGCTCTCAGATGTCAATGAGGAGGTTGTAGTAGATGTCGAAAGAGACACAACTGAAGTGGTTCGAGGTTGCTATAGCTTGTGGTTTCGTTTTTTTCCCGAGCTTAAAAGTCCGGCAATCCGGCACCCGCGCGCGAGGATTCCAGCGCCCTCCGGCGTACATTGACTTTGATATTAGCACTTGGAGACCATCCTTGGGCCACTTCACACAACAGGAAGATATTTCGCCTGTTTCACGGCACATCTATCAGAGAGCACTGCAATCGTCGCACGCGGGCGCCGAATTATGGGAAGCGCTGTGTGGTGCCCGCGGCTTCAGAAACCAATTTTTAAACCCGGGAAAAAACTAAACCACAAGCCATAGCAACCTCGAACCACTTCAGTTGCGTCTTTTTCGACATGTACCACAACTTCCTCATTGACATCTGAGAGCTAAAACCGATAATTAAAAAGTTAGAAAATTAATTACCGCTAATTAATTGACAAGGGGCGATGAAAAAAAAATTTTTTTTGATAGACCACACAACTGCCAAGCACGTACAGTTGGTTGCATTTGTGTAAAGAACTCCGTTTTTTCTTTAGCCCCTGGCCCTTTTTCGGTGGGACACCCTGTATAAAAAAAGAACAGCATTAAAACAACAACAGCCAGCTAGGGCAACATATACATAAAAACTGTCTACTTTTTTCCATTGGATGTGTACCCAAAGGGTAACGTTTGGATACCATCCTCACAAATGAAACGCTTTGTGTCCAGGGGATTTAGAGCTACTTTCGTAACACATACACTTTTGTTGATATTTTTCTTGCGCACAATGAGGATCTGACAAACTTTGAAAACTTCGCCAAGCTTAAGAGAGTGTATGTACATTGAATAATGCAACTTCTGGGCTTCACATTGTTTCACCCCCTTAGCACGACTGTATCGTTTTTTTTCTTTTTCCTTTGGAGGTCTAGTGCATAGAGCTTTGGTTTCAGGAAACAGAACCTTAGGATGTGGTCGTTGGGCTCCGCAAGGGCCTTCTCATCGCTCAGCATCACGATATCAGAATCTGTGTCCATATACAAGAGCCTTGTGTCCGGGGCTACCCGAAGCAAGTTGTTATAAAAAAGTATGACTTTAGAGAGCTCGAGAATAGTGAACTCCAGGTACAGAGGCTGTCGCATACGGACAATCGATTGAGCGAACTGAAACAAGACTACGTTAGAGCATAGAGCCCTGAATTGTTTGAGGTTCGGTTTACGCAAGAATCTCAACACTTGCTCACCGGAAGTTGCCAAGCGCCAGTCGACGAACTTTCGTACATTCATACATGTTTTCCCATATACGGAGTATAGTACAAGTAAACACTTGTACAGGTTACGTTCGAAGATATTGTTTGCCTGCTTGCGTAGTTCGTGATGGAAGTCAACATAGGATCGTTTTTGTTTGAACCTGAGCACCCGAGAGTAGGAGACCCAACTGTAGGTACAACTTTAGACTGCGATAATGAAGAAAATATTTCCTCTTGTCAAGCAATGTAAGGAGTAATTTTGGTTCTATATCATGCTGTGGGAGGCTCAATTTTTTCATCGGGTCATCTGAGAGCAACACATACGGAACGTTCATTTTTTCGGGCGCGAGCGGTAAATCTCTATGTCGTTGGTGGAGCTCATGTACGTAGGCCAGGTTTACCTCTAAAAAAATAACCGACGTCTGCATAATCTGCAACAAGGGTTATATCTAAACCTGCAACCTCTTCGGGTGACAGCCATTCGGAGCCTCCGAATGGGAGTGGTTCACGCATCACTGTGCCATAGAGTCCATTTATGTCCATGTAATGAATTATGGTCATTGGTTTTTCGGGATCGTACTGCTCTGTCCCTGGGACATTTGCAAGGGCCATTCGCATTGAACACTGGGTCATACCACCATGCCTGCCCCGTTCAATTAACAGATAGGCATCGGGATCGTGGATTAAATCCAGATTAATCCGACTCATTTTTAGTGCACAAGACATGCTTAGTCCTGGGAGTGACACGAAATGAAGTGGTTCACTTTTGTGTGTCTCCAACGCCCATATTCGGAAGTTTTGAGTCACGTCTGCCAGAAGCAGTGCGTCCGTCAGAAGGTACAAATCCGAGTACTCGCCCAGGCTCTTCAGTTGAATTTTTCAAAGACGTTTTGCGCATGGTGGTAATCTTCCTCGCACACTTCTGATCTGTTCAGTTAGTTAAAGAACGGGTCACGTGATGGCAAACAGGGCTCGTCGTAACGTAAAAAAGAGGTAACGTACTTATATAAAACCCCTTCACGTACAACCAACTTGAAGTAGTCCTCCTCTGCGAAAAACTGACGCAGACACCTGAAGTTAGATGCACCTTTGTCGCATAGATTTTTGGTCAGTGTGTCGAGACTAGCATTCAGGAAGCTTAACGAGTCTATGAAGCGGAACATACCAATGTCTATAGCTTTAAACTTCTGACAACTCGAAGCTATCACTCTGATGTCTCTCTTCCGAAGCAGGTGCAGATAAGCTGCTATGAATCCGAGGTCATTATTGGCATTATGCGCAATGATGGGCACTTTACGTGGTATCCGCAGTTTCAGATAACATCCCTGACACAACGATTGGCGATATTCTCCACTTACGTGATCATGATCTCGTACTCTCTGCTTCTTTGTGAATGGTTCTTTACAGATGTTACATTTAGTGGCTTCAGAATGTTCGAGTTCGTCTCCTGGGGTCATTTGCAAGGGCACAGTCTCGTGCAACATCGCATACAGCTCATCATGCAAATTACGCAATAGTTCCATGAAAACGGAAACGCAGTCTGCACCACGGTAAATATATTTCTTCAACACATACGAATCGCACGAGCGTATGACGAGGAGACAGAAGGATGAAGGGATGTGTTCCTCGTAGACATTCCCGCCTGCCGAACACGATGATAGTACACTCTCAAAGTCGTATACACAGTAGAAGGGAACTTCCGACATCAAATGCTCTTCGGCAAACGACAATGTCTCACCCTTCTTTGCAAAAATAGCCTTGGACACTTTTTGTTGTTTACACGTTAGTAGATGATCGGCGAGTACACCCGGGGTGGTGAAACCCATCGTACACCGTTTGCAGTGAAAATAACCAGGTGGTGTAAACAAAGCATTGAAATCAGTAATGAGTACAAAATGGAAGTCAATTCGCAGTAGGTCGACATGCTTCTTGCACTGGTCGTCGACAACCTTAATCGGGTAAACATATTTTTCGTCTTTCTCATAACCGTACACGTTAATGCTCACATCGTTCTGCTTCTGAAACATTTCTACATCTTTCGGGAACACTATAGGAAACGTCTCTGGAAATACATATTGAGACAGGTACGACCTGTAGGATGAAGCTCTTCGTTTGTAAGAGCCCTTTGCAGGATGTAGACCGGCAAGTACGCAAAATGCGAAACACATGTTCTGTTCACTATCCTCGTGAAGGTCGACACTCAGAAGACAGCGACACTTTTTCTTCAATTCGTTTGGCAATTCAAAGTCGGTACATCCAATGAGCTGTGGTGCGAGACGACCAACATGAAAAATGCAGACGTGAATTCGAAATAAAAAAATCCCGATCCCTGCATTTCAAGCTTTTCTAAATTGTTGGTCACTTCAGTACCTACTTCAATGACAGCACGTCCTACGTCTCGTTCCGACCACAGCGTATGCACACTCCAAGGAATAAATTGAGTGACAAATATGATCTCATCCTCAGGCGTATGTTGCCCGAGTTCCGCCTTCAGCAAAACATAAAAGCGTAACGGAAATCCGAAATGTCGAAGTACACTGGCAAGGTAGCGTCCGTTTTCATGACAGAACGTGCTGACATCCTGCCCGTCGTCGTCTCTGTCATGTAGATGAAGCTCATAGCGGTTAGTGTAGCGGAGCGTACAGAGTGTCTCACAAAATGGGATACAGGGTGTTGCAAGGTTATGGACGTTAGCCAGATCAATTTGAAGTCCCAGCGCTCTTGTGTAGTGCTGCCGATAGGCCGGAGGACAAAGGTGCCATGTCACCATTTCTTTTTCATTTTTTACTCGCATTGACCGAACACGATATCTGGCGAAAGAAGATATGTCCCGTCTTTTCCAACTCGCTCATTCTTCTCCATCCAGAGTCCGCTCGTGTTCCTCATGTCTTCGATGTCTTGAGTGCTTAGTTTATGAAACCGAGCAGGAAGGAACATCTTTACGTGCTCGTGACCCTTCACAATTGCTACGTAGACTGCCTCGCCATACCTCGTTTCAATTTTGTTGACATCGACCACGTCATACTTGATGATTTTAGGAATTGTCGCCATTTTTTGAAACTCTCCATATTTCTTTAGCTTGTCAAGTTTATGCAAGATCGACGACGACATGATGCTTACTTGTACACTGATGCAATGACGATGATGATGATCCTTCGGGCAGGTTGGACTGGCTGAAAACAAAAGGAGCACATGTTAGAACACTGCAAACTATTTCACCGTTCTGAACACCATACCTCCTCAGAAGGAGGTTCGAGAGTGAAGGAGCTGAGCGTCAGACGGTTCTTATATAAGAAGTTGCCAGCATGGCAACCTTGAGCAGTCTTTCTTTTTACATCGTCAGCTCTGCAGTCGAACCTACCTTTGCAGTCTGCTTTTTTTCCTGCACTTTGCAAGCACGAACTTGTTTATCTAACAAAACGTATCTTCACCAGACTTCATTCCCTTGCAGGAAATGACAGTCATAGCACCTTTTAGGTACGTGACGCCTGCCTTGGTCTCAATTTCAGGGGCTAGTCAAAGTGGGAAATCCACCTTCGTGGCACGACTAATTAAACACAAAAGAGCTGTCCTCTTTGACAAACCGTTCAAGCAAATATTGTATATCTATCTTTATAAGCAGTCGGTATTCGATACCCTTCCTGAAGTAAATTTCAGTCAAGACATCCCTGCAGATCCGGAGAATAATAGCCACTCAGTATTTATCTTTGACGAGTGTTTAGCTGACCGGCAAAGACTGAAAGAAATCTGCAATTTTTATATTGCTGGGTGTCACCACCTGTCAATCACGGCCGTGTTCATCTCGCAATACCTGTTCGTCAACGACCCTTTGTATCGCACAATGCAATTCAATAGCACGGCTCTCGTTTTATTTCGTTCACCACGCACTACAGACCTGCTGCGTATGCTGTCCAGGCAGATTTTTGGGAGAAATTATTTGTTACCCACGATATATAAAGATGCCTGTCAGAAACCATACTCATACTTAGTTATCGACTTGTCTCAACAGAGCAACGATCACTATATAAGGTGTGGACCAACATTTTCCCGGACGATCACAGACAGATCATATACAGGTCATGAAAAGGCTGAACAAACACATTCGTTTTCTACGTATCATCGTTGAAGCAAAGACACCAGCAGAACGTTACAACATGATTCAACATCCCAGCAGGGAACAGCTACGAACAATCAGGGAGATTTGCATGAACCTCTGCAAAGGAAACGTCGAGGTAACGCCGAAAGTTAAAAAGCAATTGCAGCCTTTTGCAACACCCATTAGGACACTGGCTTCCAGGCAAGACCGTGCAGATGTGAAGAAAGTTAAGCGGATTCTTCTTCAGTCCGGCGGGATTTTGCAATTTTTGTTGCCACGCTTGTTAGGTCTCGTTTCAAGTTTAGCGGTCAAAAGCATCGCAAAAGCAATCGGCATTTAAAGAATGCAGAAATACGAGCTTGTTCCCTATCGGGAAAGCACTATTCCCTCGATATTGAATAAACAGGAGCCTGATGATATCAAGGCCATGGAGATCATCCAGTACTTGCACAAGCTATTGCATCCTCCCGCGAACACATTAAGAAAGCCTAGTGCAGCAAGTGAGGAGACAAATCCTGTGGCGTCGACGAGCGAGCAGACACAGATTCAAGCAGACGATGAGGAACATGCCATCGTTAATTTTATGAGCAGCGGCTACAAGATGAGAGCAAGCCAATTACTGCGTTTCCTAAAACCCGTGCTCAGCTGGAACGGCAGAACGTTTGAGCTCATTGTCAATGGTCAACAAATACCAACATTGTAGACCTTGTTTATTATTTGGTCACAAAAGTGCGAAATGTGTGGCGACCCCCGTATCTCGAGAGAATCCTACCACTATTGGTCAAGCTAAATATACCGACACTTATCGTACATCCATCTCGACTTGAAAAGGAGACTGCAGAGTCGTCAGCCAGCAGTCCTACGTTCACACCTGAGACACCTCGTCGACACATTTCTCCGGTTATCACAACAGCGGCTAAGAGACTTCGAGAATAGAACCAGTATTGAGCACGTTGGAACCGCAACAGGAACACTGTGGTTACCTTCGGGACGAAAACATTCTGGCGCATGTTCCCGCTCGACACAGGAAGAAGGCCCTCGCCATTCTGCCGATGCTAAAGACTGTATTTGCGATATATGAAGAGGGAAGGGTTATCTGTCATTTTCGGGTTGTTCCAAGTAGTTCTGTTATCGAGCTTATAAAATACGAACTGCACAATCGATCGCCCTCTTGGTACAAAAGTGACGTTGCGGCCGTTATAAATGCCTATTTGTCATTCGACGGACTTCGTGTTTGCGAAAGAAAATAGTGCTAATGGCTGCTTACGTACATGTATACCATCCTGGTGCTCTAGGTGGTGTTGAACGACTCGCATGAGCCATATAGGTGAAAAGCCGGCAAATGTTGCCAAGTTGCTGGAAACCAGTCATGTGTGATCTCTCTTCAGAGAACTTAAGCGACCACGTCAGTTCCGGAAGACCATCGTTTTGGGTGTGAAGGATATATTTCAAATAGATTTGAAAGACCTTCAGAACCTGTCGAGATGCAACAAGGGTTTTGCGCTATCTTTTGTTTTGTATGGACGCATTTTCTCGTATGCTTGCTGTAATGCCTGTGCAGAATAAACGAGCAGCGGAAATTAACGTGGAATGAGACTCGCTTTTAGACGTATTGGCACTCCGAGACTGATTCATTTAGACAGTGGTACAGAGCTCCACAATAAATCGGTCGGAGCATTTTTAAAATCAAAAGGGATATCTCTCTTCCACTCTAATTCAAATACGGAAGCAAGCATTGCAGAACAATCTATTCGAAGTCTTATGACGCCACTTTATCGTGCTTCCAAATATCAGGGACATAAATCGTACTTGAAAGTTTGACAGCCTCTGGTCAAAGCATATAATCATCGTGTTCATAGAACTCTGTCGGCACGACCTGTGGATGTCAACAAAGGAAATGAACATTTATTTAGGCAAAAGCTCTATCCTACTCCGAGCAAACCCCCAGAGTCGTGTTGGCGACCTTGTCAGAATAGCAAAACTCAGACACCAGTTAGTCAAAAGTTACCTTGGTTCGTTTACGCGTGAAATTTTTGTGGTGAGAGCAGTCAAGATTGGTTACCCGAATACCTATATCTTACGTGACCAGCAGTAAAAACCTATTGAAGGTCAATTTTATGCAAGCGAATTAACGCGTGTGCAGCCTGGAAAGGGCCACTGCATTAAAAAAGACGCGTTCGGAATGGAAAGGTGCAGTACCTGTTGCAACCTGCTGGAAGTCGTAGAAGGAAGAGAAGTACCTGCCACCACCGACGACGAAATGACTGGTGATCACTGGTCCGATGTCAAACAGCCAGCCAATGCTGGCGATTCCTGGTCCCAATTAGGTGATGATGTGTGCGGCATGCGGGACGTTACCCAGGATCATCAACTCCAAGGAAAATGTCGCCGTCCTCATACCTGTTAGAGTGACATGTTAGAATGTGGTTCATCGATGTCAACGGAGGACACAGTGCTCGTCGCAGCGTCTAAGATAACGAGAGGCATTTTCCTGTTCCAGCCCCTGCCTCTGAACCTTCCCACAAAAAAGACTGTGTGGGAGTCTTCAAACACAATCTATGCCAGGGTACACAGGAAGTGTGAAAACCTATCCGACCACCCGTTCGACCTGATCTCCGAATGGGGAAAACAGATCAGCTCCATATTCAGCTATTACGGTGATTGTGACGTCGACGTAATGCAACTGGTGGCCGAAAGTCTATGTATCATGTACTACGCAATGAAGACCGGCTCCCATTACCTGGCTGTGTACATAAACGACATGACAATTGACCTGTTGCAAAATAGGTTGTCGCCCAAAGACGCTTACCAATAAACAATAATGAAATCCATGACGAGTTGTCTCATTTTACTGTAGGTCGTCATGGTAAATAGATGCCCGGAGATGTTCTTCTACACCTTGTCCTTTCCGAGTGCTGTTTCCCTATTCGTTTTCGTAGCTACAACAGAATTTACAAAACCGACACTGAAACAGGGAAAATGCACTACCGTGACTCAGATTGACGAAAAATTCTACGTCACCGATGCCCAGCTGCAGTAACTGCCGTACGCCTTTGGCTCAGCAATGGTCATCCGACGAGATACGGAGTAAATCTGTCGCAAAACGATACACATCAACTATGGCATCGCTTGAAAGAAGCAATTATTACACAATTATTAAGCAACGATTATTACAACTTCCAGTGCTTAAAGCTATGTAATAGACCGATAGAACGATGCCTCGGCAATGTGTACAATATTGCAAGACTCATTGGGAATGGAAAGCACAGCAGTTACGGTATCACTATCTTTAAAATCTGCTACCATGTTTCTGCTGTCTCATGTGAACGACACAATAAAAATAATTTAAAACAAATACATGCCCGTATTTCATTTAGCTACAAGATACACTATAACACAAGAATGGTTTGAAATACTCACATCACTTTGCTCTTGCGTGACACACTCAATGCTGGAAGCCCGTGCGTGGCAGACAGCGTATACCACCAGTCGAAAATGCATCTTGCCAGGGCGATAACGTACTTTTTTTCTTTTTTTGGTGTTGGTGTTCCCAAAGAGCGTTTGGAAAAAGCCGGACGGGTGTTTCGCGGTTGTGTTATCATAACAAAAGAAGAAGAAAAAAGAGCGCGTCTTCAAGAGGTATCGCATTTCACATGCTGCTCCTGGGAAAGGAGAAGCTGTCCACGATGCATTCATGTGATCCCTCCTTCCCTAATATGATCCCTGATAAAACAAAAATCAAGCGTCTTATAAGCTAGCTGTCGACGACTGAGACCCATCAGGCCTTCATCGACGAGGCAACTTTTGGAAGGGTGTGAGTGTACCCCCTTGTCCTTATGCCAGTTTTTTGTTATTTTTATCTCGAAACAATTACAGCTGGTAACCACAATACGTGGTCATGCAATGTTTCTCGATTCCCTGTTTACTGTTGTTGCAATGCGCAACACAAGTTTGGAAATGCGTGTGTATAGCATACCTCTACTTTATAGTGATTGCTTGCACTGAGTTATTTACTTTACCATGTGGCAAATCCTAAGGTCGTACTCCAATGCAAATGCATTACAGTATCAGAGGCATATCGGAAAGCGGAAAACGTTTAACCCATTCTTTGATAATGCTGCTTGTTGTTGTTGCCTGGCACCTGATCGAGATTTGAGTCATCCTAGACTTCGTTCTGATTGAGAAAAACATTCACAGGACGTTTCGTTTTTCCTTTGCTTGTGCAGATTGCTTCTGTACAAGGATGAAGTCAAGCAAGACTCTGGTAATTTGTAGAATATCTTTCGTTAGTTCAATAAAAGAGCAGAAAAATAATGTGCTTAAATAAAAAAGGAATATATACAGTGTTGTCTGGTCTCTGACATACGTCGTTATTTGAGTGTACTTATCAAGGTGGCATGGGGAAAAAATCGTTTTGTGACGCGGCATCCATTTTTTTTTCAAATCGAAACCGAAAGTACAGACGGTCAAAAGCTTGAAACTAGAGGGACATCTGGCAACCATTCAAAAACCTGCATTGCCGTTGTCACAGCGAAACTAGCGTGCTGTGGTTTGAAACCGAAATTACAGACGGTCAAAAGCTTGAAACCAGAGGGCATCTGGCAACCATTCAAAAGCTTGGCATCCGTTTACTTAAAGCCGAAACTACAGACGGCCACAGCTTGAAAACTAGAGGGCGTTTGGTGGGTATTTCAAACCGAAACCAAAACCACCTGGCGCTCTGACGCAGCAACCAACCTAGGTGATGGACTGATCGTGACGTCAACCCGATCGGAAAAATGCTATTAAATGTCATCGAATATTATTGCTTGTTATTAAATGTCATTTGCGTGTTATTGCATGTCATTAAATGTGCATCCAGGTGCCTATCAAACGCTATCGACACGTGAGTTCTTATTGTTTACCTCAGTTAACCGTTACCTGATCCTAGCGGCGCATGTTATTCAAGCCTGCGAACCCATTGTTCACACTATCGATACATGAATTCCATTGGTTTCTGATATATCTTATCGTGCGTGTCGCATGTAATCTGAGCGGCCCATTGTTACGAGATATTATATATACCACTACTGCATAGTCCAAGCAGCACACAATACTGTGCCCATATTGGCTGGTCATTGGCGATATGGGTCCAACATGGGCTGAAAATGGGTAATATGGGCCACACATTGCCCAGTTTGAGCCAATATTGGGAAAATCCTGGCAATATGGGCCCCATATTACCCCTGTACAACCCATATTTACTGAAAATACAGAAAATGGTACGTACCCGCGTTGCACAAATGCAGAAGCAGCACGGCAAGATTGGACGTTTAACCGTGTGAAATGCCCAATGCAGTAAGTCGTTACATCGAACAACTTCCCGCACATGATATACATTGTTCGAAACAGTCAACATACATGGAAACCCCATTGTAACTTTCACCAGAACTCGACAACTGAACTTTCCACGTTCTGGAAGCAGCCGCCATCTTGCTTAGCGATGCCAATACCAATCAGTCCAGCCGACTGAAAGCGACGGAGTCGTTTAAGCGAAATTACGCATCCTACAACTAATTCGCATCCGCGACTGTCGGATCGGACGTTTCATACGGGCTAAATGGAAACACCAATGGACAGTGGCGACATCACCCACCGACGACGGCGCGAAGCATTCAACTCGAAAACAATGGTGCCATCAACCGAAAGCACAACTTAACAATATGCTTTACAGGCGTACTGGATAGAGCGTCGGGCCGTGTGGTGACGGTTCTCCAGAATGAATCGCCAGAGGTAGGAAAGGTTTCTTGCGTGATACCAGATTTCTGTGGGTGTGGCAGTGACGTCAGCGCAGGCGAGGCTGTGACTTCAGAGGTTGCTCCTAGATAGTGTTTTCTATACTATTCACGTTGTAACCTATATGGAAACACGCCACACCTTATTAAAGGCTTGCTTCCAATATAATGCCTCCTCTTCAGAATCCTCTTCAGTGTCACCAGTCTGTCTATGGAAGTCTTCCATCTGCAAAGAAGGAAAAGTTGTAGTTTCATGCGCTGGTCATATGCTCTAGAGTGTGTGTATGTGAACGTTTCGTCTACGCCGTTACATCGAACAACTTCCCATAGGTGATACACATTGTTCGAAACAATCAACATACGTGGCAACCCCATTGTAACGTTCACTAGAACTCAACAACTGAGCTTTCCACGTTCTAGAAGCAGCCGCCATCTTGCTTCGCGATGCCAATGCCAATCAGTCGAGCCGACTGAGAGTGAGGGAGTCGTTTGAGCGAAATTACGCGTCCTACAACCAATGCGCATCCGCGACTGTCGGATCGGAATTTTCATACGGGCTAAATGGAAACACCAATGGACAGTGGTGACATCACCCACAGACGACGGCGCGAAGCATTGAACTCGAAAACAATGGTGCCATCAACCGAAAGCACAACTTAACAATATGCTTTACTGGCGTCGGATAGAGCATCGGGCCGTGTAGCGACGGCTCTCCGGAACGAATCGCCCGAGGTCGCAAAGGTTTCTTGCGTGATACTAGATTTCTGTGGGTGTGGCAGTGACGTCAGCGCAGGCGAGGCTGTGACTTCAGAGGTTGCTCCTAGATAGTGTTTTCTACATTATTCACGTTGTAACCTATATGGAAACACGCCACACCTTATTAATGGCTTGCTTCCAATATAATGCCTCCTCATCAGAATCCTCTTCAGTGTCACCAGTCTGTCTATGGAAGTCTTCCATCTGCAAAGAAGGAAAAGTTGTAGTTTCATGCGCTGGTCATGTGCTCTAGAGTGTGTGTATGTGAACGTTTCGTCTACGCCGTTACATCCAACAACTTCCCGCAGGTGATACACATTGTTCGAAACAATCAACATACGTGGCAATCCCATTGTAACGTTCACAATGGCGACATCACCCACCGACGACGGCCGATGCTTCAAGTTATGGCCTTGGAGCAGTCCTCATGGAGCGACAAGATACCAAAATTTTGCCGGTCGTTGTTTACGCATCCAAGTCACTCACAGAGGCAGAAGGTGGTTACTCTCAAAAAGAAAAGGAAGCCCTTGCAGTCACATGGGCGTGTGAGAAATTAAAAGACTACGTCATCGGACTGAAGTTTCACGTAGAAACAGATCACAAGTCACTCATTCATCTGTTCACCAGGAAGCCACTAGATGACCTCACACCGCGCCATCAACGCTTACGTCTTAGGATGATGAGCTTTGGCTATACAATGCAACATGTTCCAGGCAAAGACCTCGTAGTCGCCGATAAATTGTCCAAACACCCACTCCCCGAACAAGAAAATGCACATCTCGCGGAGGAAGTTGCAGAGGTTGAAGAGGCTCTTCTCCGTGGCGTGCGTGTGACAGATGTAAGTCATCAGAAACTTTTGCATGCGCAAAACCACGACACCGTGTGCAAAACTTTGCGTACCGTATTCAGACTACCTGGCCAGACACCAAGTCAGAAGTGTGCGAAGACTGCTTAGCATACTGGCAGTTCAGAAATGAACTTAGTTTGCATGAAGGAATTCTGATGAGAGGACAGAGATTTTTCATACTTGCAGCATTGCGTCCTTCAGTACGTAGCTCTCTCCTCGACGGATATGAGGGCATAGCATAGTCAAATGCGAAAGGCGAGCCAAAGAGTATTGCTGGTGGCCAGGCATATCGCATGATACAGTTGACATGGTGGAGAAATGTGTGAGTTGCATGAAGCAAAAACTGCCTCGGAGCCAACCTATTATTTCAACTTCTTTCCCTGACAGTTCATGGCAAAGGATGGCAATGAATCTTTTTCATGCCAATGGGAAGAACTACTTGTTAGCAACGGATTACAACTCCCGCATCCACATCGAAATCGCTCTTCTGGAGAATCAGAGGCCGGGCTGACAGTTCTAGATTTCGACAAAATCATTACTGAACGTATCTATATTATATCACAGCGAACCACGCAACAACAATACAATTCCTGAAGAGAGAGAAAGAACGAGTAAGCGACTGTACTGAGTAACTGATTTTCAGTTCCCAGCTTGGACTCCGGTACGTTTGAGATACTCGGTTATTAGAAGCGATACACCCAGGCAGCACAAGGTTCTACGTCAAAACCGCGCGTCAAAAATCGCTACCGTCAAAACCGCGAGTCAAAAATCGCGACACGTCAACATCGCGACAAGTCAATATCGCGATACATCAAAATCGCTGCACGTCAAAATCGCGAGATCTCAAAATCGCGATACGTGAATATCGCGACACGTCAGAATCGTGACACGCGGCAGTGTATGGGCAGCTCGGACATCTGAGTTTCTTCTTGTGTTTTCTTTACTTTTTCTAGTCTTTCTAGTGCATCCTGGGCCATAAATGTGATTTAATTACCTCTCTGTTCTCCGTCATGCAGCCTGTGAGGATAGTGGGATTATGTAAATCCCCGAATTATTATTAGCATGCAATTACCTCCCTTTTGGGCGATGTGCTGCCCGAGGGAGCTAAAGACAGGCTTTTTTCTTCCGGAATTGTTTTTCGCGTGCACTCCAAGGTCGCGAACTTCAGTTTCCGCGAATTTGCGACCTCTTCGTTAAGAGCTCCGGTCCAAATCCCCGCGCGAGGAGCTTCCAGGCCAAAAAGAAAAAAAAAGAAGAAGAAATGAAAAATTTTCAACAGTAAAGGGTAGCTGCAGTTGGTCCTGTGTTCTCACTTTTCGTCAGAGCATCTTCCCCAGCACGTAGCAAAGCACATTCCAACCTCTAACTAGGACATGTCATGACCAGGAGGTTGTAATCACTTGTGGCGTAGCGACCCCGGATTTGAAACCGGTCGCTAAAGACAATTTGGGCTGTCGTTCCAAAGAAGTTCAAAGAAGGTCACTACGTCATTCTGTGGGGTTGATCTCATTGGGCAGGGGCGAAGTACAGGGTTAAAAAAGAGGGATGCATCGGATGCGTGACAATATTCGGTCATTCCGATGTGAGTTTTAGCTCCACAAGCCATGGCGACATTTCTCCTAAGCAACAAGAATCGTCCACTTCTGTCGCACAACGGGTTCTTGTACAGAAAAGACAAGCTCTTTGGAGACCGCCAACACTGGAGGTGCATACTCTCGGAGAAAAGGAAATGCCCAGGAAAGGCAAAGACGGTGAATAGTGTAGTTATTTCCGAGACGGCCCACAGTCACGTTCCGGATGCCGCTGCGGCTGAAGTCAGATAAGCTTGCCACATCTACACTGTTGGAATTCCGCTGATATCAAATGACAGGCTTTAGCGACCCCCAGTTGTTGTATATGCTGCAGAGATAATTTTTTAATACCATCATGCAGCTGGCGTCTTCAGTTGTTCAGAGACAATCGAGCATGACCGGCTGATAGCTAACAATGACTGATTGATAGCGAAACGAAGCTATGAAATATGAAAATAACAGCGAGGGGCCTGAGGTCAGTTGAGATCATGTATTGCCATTTACTTTTAAGGAAGACTCTCAATGTTGTTAAGGAATTAAGCATCGGGTCCCAGATTCCAACTCAGGCTGTCATATCTGAAGCGGTATCCAGCACGCCACAAGCTGTTGTAGGGCTCCTCCCGTGCCTCTCTCTGATGAAAAGGACAGTTCAGCGGAGGAGAGCAAGCGCTTCCACCTTGCCACCACTTCCGAATTCCCTGCGCGGCCTAACGATTGACGGCACCTTCGCAACGACAGAAGCGGGACAACCGTTCCTGCTGCACGACAACATGGTTGACGGTCATCGGGTTCTTATATTTCCCACGCAGCGCAATCTGCAGCTACTGAGTGAGTGTGAGCACTGGTACTGCGATGGGACATTCAAGACCGTGCCCTTGCTATTTGAGCATGAAAGAACTGATGTTCTGACCAGCAGATTTCAGCAGCTGTACACCGTGCACGGTGTACAGCACAGTGAAGTGATCCCTTGTGCGTATATCCTGATGGAGAAGCGCAACACGGCATCATACCAAATGGCGTCTTCTGCCTTGAACTCACTCCAACCATCATTGCGCCCCAGATCTGTGATGACTGACTTTGAAAGAAGTGCAAGGAATTCTCTGCAGGAAGCGTTCCGAAGCACGACGCTTCGGGGGCGTTTCTTTCATTTCTCGCAATGTATATGCCGGTGCATTCAACGAACCGGCCTTCAAGAGAGATACGCTCGGGACCCGAGTTTCGCCCTACACATCCGCTACCTCGCTGCGCCAGCCTACGTGCCCGTGGTCGACGTAGCCTCGTCGTTCGAGGCTGTCCCGGAGTCGGACTTCTACGTTCAGAACGAGCCTGATCTTGTGGAGCTCATAAATTATTTTGAGGACACGTGGATTGGCCGCACCGACCGTAGAGGAAGGCGCCGCGAGCCACTTTCCCCCAATTCCTCGTGGAACTGCTACGAATCTGTGGTGAGTGACATTCCGCGCACAAATAACTCCGTGGAAGGATGGCACTCAGGTTCGCCAACCTCGTCGGGTGCTCTCACCCTAACATATGGGAATTCATAAAATGCTTGAAGAAGGAGCAGTGCTTCACCGAGGTGAGAGTGGAGCAACATCTGAGTGGCGCTCGGCCGCCGCCCAGCAAGAAAGTCTACCGTGACACGGCTCTACGTGTGAGAAGGATCGCCGAGGACTATGAAAATCGTGACATCATGGACTACTTGAGAGGCATAGCCTATAACTTTCAGTTGCAGGTGTAAGGCTCCGTAATATACGTCAGTTGTTTGTTGGTATACATCAAAATTGGTCACGTACAGCACCGAGATTTCAGTCCCCTCGTCAGTTTGCAGTTCCAAAAATGAAAATGAGATCAGGGACGATGAAAGTATAAGGCCGTGTAATATACATGAGTTTTTGGCATGGAAGTGGCTTCATCTATTCCTGTAATTTGAATTTGATTGGCAGCAACTAATTAGCACCATGGCACTAGAACCAATAATTAAAGAATAAGAAAATTAATTATCGCTAATTAATTGATTAGGTCCGATGAGAAAAAAATGGATCGTTCACAAAACTGTGAGCAATGTACAGCTGGTTTCATTCGCATAGAGCACTTCGTCTTTATTTTAACCCTTGGCCAATTTTCTCTAGGACACCCTGCATATGGCGTATTCGCGATTTTGACGTGTCGCGATATTCACGTATCGCGATTTTGACATCTCGCGATTTTGACGTGTCGCGATATTGACTTGCCGCGATTTTTGACTCGCGGTGTTGACGGTCGCGATTTTTGACTCGCGAATTTGACGGGACACCGCAGCACAACATCTTCGCCCGACGTTGGATCAATATTGGTTCAATATTGGGTTGACATTGCCAATATTGGCCCAATACTGGGTTAACGTTGCCAATATTTGTACAATACTGGTCCAAGTGTGTTGTGCTGCTTGGGCCGACGGTTTTAAACTGACACGCGAAGTGACCAATGTTGACTCCACCTGCACAGTGGAGTATCGCCTCTTCGCAAAGACTATTATAGACATTTTTCGATGTTTAATCCGTGAATTAGGCACCTACGCCAAAATATGCACTAAAGCCGGAATAGACATTGATAGGCGCTGTCAAAACGTTACAGGAGGTTCTCAGTTAGTGCTCCTGTATTGAAAATGAATTATCAGAACCACACAAAAGAAATTGGCATTTGCTAGGGATCCGGGCTCTACTGATGACAAATCCCGCCGCGTCCAGTAGGTTATCTCTGGAAACAGGAGATGGCTGCCTCCACCGTCGTGGTGGCAGGACTCGGGTAGCCGAATTCCACTTCTTAACACTGTGATGGTGGTGCTGTAAGCGGCCACGCTCAAGTTGGAACGTCATGATTATCGCACGGAGGACCGTGTGCCCTCGAACAACTTCACAGGGAACCGTGCCAAGATTGCTGTTAAAGTGTCTAAGGAAAATTCAGACAACCGGATTCGAAGCTTTGACCACACAGCCTCGGTGTGAAATATCATCATTATAGAGAAAAGGAGACCAAACCCGATAACCAACAACTGACGTTACTGGAATTAACGTCAGATCATTCATGCACTATAATGAACTTCGGAGAATCATCTAAATTTGTGCAAGTTAATCATCAATTGAAATCATTAAATTATCATCATTAAATCTAAATTTGTGCAAGTTCACGAGGAACATTCACCGTACCTTTTTCTTGTGCTCCTTGAATTGGGACTCAGCTGCACGTTGCTTTCGCATCATCTGGAATCAGAAAAATGATTCACGAAACGCGCTCATTCAGATTGATGTAAAGACGAAAACCGACAAAACGCACCTTTGGTTCCTTTGCCAGGAACACGATTGGCTTCTTGCATTTCGTGTAGAAAACGTCGATCATCTGTAACATACAAATAGGTACCTAGTTACTTTCGTGGGGAACGATGTAAAAATAAGGTCCAACGACTCCGTTACTTTTCTCAAATTAACTAGCAATGAATTTCTTTGTAAAAATAAAAAAACTTGCTACTGTATGGTTACTCCTTATTTTATTTTTTCTCCAGTTCCCCTATTGCTGCAGTATGGACAAACATCTGAAATTGACGCGCCATCGCTGTGTCTCGCAAGTGGTGCTCTACGTGGACCTTCAGTCACATTGAGCCTCCTGGAAGAACCATTTCTTGGTCTTTCAGACTCTCGTCGGGTGGTATTATGAGGTTATGGGGACATTGTCTGCACTTGTCAATGTCATAAACGTGACCTGGATGATGCGCTGCTTTACGCCCCTGCTTCAGTCACTAACTCCAGAAAGCTTCCAAAATAATTAACCACCTCAGGTGTTTTATTTTCCTTTTTTTTCGGTTACAACTCATTTATGGAACAATTTCTACTTGAAGCCACTTTGTATGTAAGTGCTTCATAGTGTAAATTATGTAATAAACCATTTGAAGCTGTAGGCGTTTTTCACCTGTGATGCGTTCTGTCTCGCGCCTACTTCTTTATATTAACGCTCGACTTCTGGGCCCCTATCTTAAAGTTATGTTTAAATGCATCACTTCACCTGTGATTTGCCACGAGCTCTCGCGCGAGGGCCAATCACAATGTTTATTTGAAGTAGACGTCTTGCAAAACTGTTGTCGCGTGCCCGCTGCGGTACGTTTGCAGCACGCAAGCTTTAAATATAACGTTTGGAAACCCGTGTTCCCACAACCTCAGGGCGTCATTCCGTCCATTCTGTCTCCGAGGAAGATACAGCAAGCAAGAAGTTCGAGCAACAAAGGAAGGCTTATTTCATGACTTGCACGGCAATCCACAAACACCGTCAACCGGGAGCTCGGAATCGAGCCTCATCCGAACAGTGCCCGCGTTTATACCTTCTCGGTACGCCCTCCTCACACGTGCGGTCGGTCGCCTGTTTGTCTTCTGGTGGCGCACCCGGGAAACAAGAGAAATGCCTACAAACGATAACCCTTGTTATTTGAAAGTTCAAGACCGTGTTCCAGAAGCCTGGAGGTCCACACACTTAGTCAGTACAATGACGTGACCCTGGCCTGCGTTAGACGGTGTGATGAGGGTGAAAGAGGAGAAACGCGATGCCCCTGCTGCAAATGGCAGGCACGATCTCATTCATTTCAATGAGATTCAATGAGAAATGAGACTTAGAATCAGAAAGTTAAGCAGGGAAGCTGCCTTCGCGAAACCGGGCTTCGCCGTGCTGTGTGACGGAAACCGCATCAACGAAGTAAGAAACCAATTCAACGAATTGGTTTAGTGGGCGTCCATGAGAAATGTTGATTTCCAAGTGACTTAATGAGATCCAACATGTTGCGCATTACAAACTGCGCCAAGAGAAGGAATGAGGAACTGGCCTAATGTGTATCAATGAGAAACTGCTTTCCAACTGATTTAATGGGATCCAACATATTGCCATTCCCGCCACTACAGTAATTGAGAAGTCAGTCGCTGAAGGAACGAGCTGAATGGTGACCAACGGTACATCGTCACTCTCAAATTAAATTCTAATATATGATTAGGAACAACGCAGTACGGTCGTGTTGAGGATGAACTAATTCGAGAACGCGTCCAATTCAAACGAATGGAATTTCAGATTACGAATTCTATCGAAAACATTGCGAGTCAAATTTGAATGAAACATTTAAATAAAGATTTATTCGGAACGAATCAACTGAGGAGGCTAGCGGACCGCGGGCCGCGATGTCGCCAGGAGGGCGCGTTCTAATACATTCCCGTGCCGCACCACGAAGTAGCTCGTGCAAGTTGAAAATAGTTCGAGTTCTTTCAAATGCTTATGAACACATCCTCAAAAGTACATGTGCCGTGGTATATTGGTATTAAACCTCTTACTGTAAGCTATTGTCTCTGCATTTCGTACAAGATTCAGTGCATGTACGTGGGCGCGTTCTCAGAAACCGCCGAAACCACCACTGACGGATTAATCAATTTCTTACGAAATGTTGGAGCAGTAGGATGTGCGCCGTCGCTCACAAGCAGTTGGCGTCATTCGGGTTTCATAGTGAGGATTTTATCTGCTTCTAAGCTAGTCGATTTGTCAAGCATTCTGGCCGTTGTTCAATGCCGTTTTCCATTCCGTTGGTGGGAGGATCGTGCTGTCAGTATGTTTCCACCCGCGCTGTGTGCAAGAGGATGTAATATATTTTGATGCTCACTTACGTTAACATGCTGCTGTTACAGCACCTTTTACATAATCTTTTGAAATGGTATTACTTGAAAGTGATCCTCGCACGACGAGGCTGGGATAGGGGCGTCGAACATTTGTCGGCAGTTGTCGGCAGGTGGTCAAAACGAAACCTCAACGAAGCTGGATTGCCTTGATTTTCACGCAAGAGGGGCAAGCTGTGTAGCGGACGCTGGACGACGACAACGACGACAACGATGGCCACGCGCGTGGAGCACCCGCTTCTCAGTTCCACAGGCGCGGCCATAGAGATAGGCCACCGTCATCGCCTCTCCGTGGCATGCCATCACCGCCGGTCGGGGCTCATGTAGAGGAATACCATCGTCCTCTACATTTGGTGACCCGGACAAAGAACATCACGTCCGGAGCAATTCGGCCCTTCACCATCCCAAATTTGTGAGGACACCATCCAGCAGCACTACCTCCGGCACACACGGCCCGCCTTCACTCCTACCGCATCTCGGTACTCTTCACTCCTCTTTTCACGCTTCTCATTGCCGGCCACGACACTCGAGCCTTGCGCTCACCTGCCGGTCGCGGCAGCCGACGCCTCGGCACGCTTCAGCCCGTCTCGGCACCTCACTCACTCCACCTGGAACTCTCGAGCTTCGGCTCCCGTGCCGGTCGCGGCACCCCAGGACCACGCCACCGAGCGCCTCACTCTCTCTCGCTCGTCTCTACCTGACGGATCGCTGTTCCCGTCTCCATCCTCTGTGAAATGCCGCCAACGTGTGCCGTGCCCCTGTTCGACCACACGTCACCACGTCTGCACGCACACCACGGTCGCCCTCAACTGCAGCTTTTCCCAGAAGCGTTACCTGGACTCTTGCGATGCGTCCGCAACGCATCTGACGGCCGGGGGACCCGTGTAGCGGACGCTGGACGACGACAGCGATGGCCACGCGCGTGGAGCACCCGCTTCTCAGTTCCACCGGCGCGGCCATGGTGATAGGCCACCGTCATCGCCTCTCCGTGGCATGCCATCATCGCCGGTCGGGGCTCATGTAGAGGAATACCATCGTCCTCTACAAGCTGGACGAGGCATTAGAAATATCCCACGAAGCACAGGAGATCATTATGCATTCGAGATTTTTCTTTCGTCGGCACTGCTCCGACATGGGGTACATCTCTTTGAAGTTTCTCATTGTGGATCATGTTGCGTGTGTTGATGAAGCACAGCATGCTTTCACAACATATAAGTGCTCATTTAGGTTTCTATTCTTGGTGTGTACTAGGTTTTGCTAGCGATTTTCAACCGCTTGGTGAATATTCGCTCTTATAGAAAACATCAAAATAACGTTCACCTTTGTATTTGCCACTTGCAATATTTTCAGATCTACTGTATTGTTATATGTGTAAGAATAAATGTTCACGCAGGAACGATATTGTGTGTAATTCATTTTTACAGCGACAAGAAGCTTTCTGATCATTTGACGCCACATAATGATCACTCCACATTAAAAAGTGCATCGGCAATGAGAATTTCAATGTGACTTGAATGGGAGCACCCTTGCTGGTGTGAATTTGGCCAATAGGAGACTAGGCTGGCCAGTCAGACCGAGCGAAGTTCCACCTCGTTCCCATTGACATTTACAATGATTTCTCACCGAAACCCAACAAATTCTTGTTTCCGATATGGTATTTGTCCAAAAGTGTCAATTCAGAATGAGCAATTTTGGTCACTTTCAATGAGAATTGTGAATGCGATATCCACTTAACCCGAATGATATTTTGATCTATTTTGAATTGGACTAATTCCAGTAGGGGCTGATTTAGTATTTATGTGCCTTCTCTGCCTTCTGAGAACGAAATGCCTGAGCACGTCCAGCAAATCCTCCTAGAATTTAAGGAAACATGTTGAGCACATATCTTGTTTCTGTTATATCGTTTGTACATATAGCCACTTGTTGAAGGCGTTCATTTCAAGCTCGAAAAATGAACACTAATGCTTTGCACCAGTGCCTTCTCTGCCGACCGTGTTGGAAGGTCATTTGGGACCGCAAAATACGTGAGTCGTCTTTTTGCCGGTCTATTAATTCAACGAAGATGGTTGTCCCTTCAAATGCTTCCGTTGAGCACCTTGTCATTATCGCCGCTGGTATTCTCGCGCAAAAACACACAAAAATGTCCGATGGGCATATCGCGCACCATCTGTTGCTGAAATTAAGTTTAATGTGAAATATGAGTGATAATAAAAAGACGTGTCCATAATTTGGATGTGTGGATCATGAAACGTTACTGAAACGAAACCTGTTCGGTTTTCTGTAACGAGTAATGTATTTAGTCCCGTTTTGCAGATTTACGACAGGTAACGACATTCTGTCACTACTTTGCGGTGCAACGAAATTATGCCGAATTTCATGATGCGATAACTCGGTGAGAAATAGAGCGATACCAACCAATCGACTAAAACCAGAGAGCGTATACGTTTTACACCCATAACGCACTGTCGCACACAATCTGGATCGGTCCTCTATAATGGTCAGCGCAGTCCCGCTGGGCACGCAGCACCCTCCGTAAGTTTGTAATCGGGTGATTCCATCTCAACTCAGACAGTGTGGTTCGGACACCATCACCGATTTTCCTTGAAAAAATATATGTTGTGCTGCAACACGCATACACACAGGATCAACAAATATTTTGGTTCTAAGTTTTGTGGTCCGCCTGAAAAAAAAAAATCTTAAAGAAATTGACTCGGCGACGGAACTTTCTGACGGAACGACTTTGACATTTCATTCCTCGCCATCGGACGGTCCCAAACTATAGATTTTGTTTGCACAATATGTCAGGTACAACGACTTTGAGCGTGTATAAACAGCACCGGTCATTTCTATTTTGATCTTTAATTAAAAATCGTCAAAGTTGCAACAAAATTCACATTTTGCTCATATTTGTCCTTACGCTGTACTCCTGCTATATACGCCATCGAGATATATGAGGTACCGCTGTGTAGGTCGAAACATGCTCTTTACATTGATGTCAAATTGACATGTCTGTACCTTGCCCACTTTGTGGCGGTGTAGAGTACAGCTATGTTTTCAAAAATGTGTTTTTTTTTGTCGTTTCTCAAAAACTCCACCTCCGATTACCTTCATATTTTGTAGTTATATAGCCCAGGCTATACCTACATGTGTTCGGGAAACGGAAGGTACCCTCTCAGCACAACTCGGGATAGCCCGCAACAAACGTGGAGTGTGGAGCATACGATGTACACCGCGACCTGGAGAACTACGCCAGAGAGTTAACAGGATTATTGGTGTCTGCTACTGCCAACGTCTCCTGCTTTGAATGACAGAGCTCAGGATGCAGATCTACCGCAAATCCCACCCTAGCAATATATTTTGAGTCTTTCTGACTCGTTTTTCCCACAGTCGAATCTCAATGCCGTTCACATGAAGTTCAGCGATGTTCTGAGTCGATGGCTTGTGTTTCCGACATTAATTCCAAGTACAGTATGGATTGCCGTGCCTGGATGCCGTATGATTGCCGTATGGACTGCCGTACGTGTGGATTGTACAGTGCCGACTGTGCGGTGCTATGCTAGCCATCTCAAGCCCAAAAAATCGAAAGAACTACGCTTTTGTTATCAGAAACAAGTTGGGAATGCTGGGCAGAATGATACCTTGAGCCGTGATACCATCAAAATGTAATAATCGCGTGCAATAAAACAGAACTGAACACTTTTTAAGCATCTAGTCGTCAAGAAATGGTTTGTTTATATAAGAAAATTCAGAAAATCGATAACACAGATCACGCAGCGTGTAAGGTATAACCTGGCTGTACGACGCTGTTAATGTTTCTTTTCAGAAGGTTCTCTTGTTGTTCCTTGGGAATACTGGACATCTTGACAGTGACGCGTCCATCTCCTTCCACGTTTTTCGTCCACATGTGGAAAGACTGGATTTTCACAGCGCTTCGCGCTGTCTTCCATCCTTCCTTATTTGAGACCCGGTATGTTTCTAGGTAACTTGTTTCTAATAACAAAAGCGTCATTCTTTTGATTTTTTGGTTTAAGATGGATACCATAGCACCGCACAGTCAGCACAGTCACACGCGATCCATACTGTACTTGGCGTTCATATCGAAAACACAAGCCACCGACTCAGAACGTCGCTGAACTTCACGTGAACGGCATTGAGATCCGACTGTGGGAAAAACGAGTCAGAAAGACTCAAAATATATTGCTAGGATGGGATTTGCGGTAGATCTGCATCCTGAGCTCTGTCATTCAAAGCCGGAGACGTCGGCAGTAGTAGACACCAATAATCCTCTTAACTATCTGGCGTGGTTCTCCCAGTCGCGGTGTACATCGTGTGCTCCGCACTCCACGTTTGTTGCGGGCTATCCCGAGTTGTGCTAAGAAGGAACCTTCCGTTTTGCGAACACATGTAGGTCATAGCATGTGATATAGGCCTGGCCGATAGCTACAAAATATGAAGGAAATCGGAAGTGGGGTTTTTCAGAAACAAGAGTAAAAAAAAAAACATTTTTGAAAACATAGCTGTACTCTACACCGTCTTGACGCAAGTGGGTAAGGTACAAACATGTAAATTTGACATCAATTTAAAGAGCGCGCTTTGGCCTACACAGCGGTACCTCATATATCTCGATGGCGTATACAGGGTGTCCCAGAAAACGTGTGATTGAATTATAATAAAAAAACTACGCAACCTAGAATCATGCGGTCAACAGCATTTGTTCTTATTAGGTTTTTGCCACATCCTAATGTGAATGTCATGTACTCAAAGTTTAATTATGTAAATATTTGCGAACTGAACTTGGAAATTTGCCAACTAAATGCCACTTTTTTAAAGGTCACTAAAGGTCACAAGAGCGTGCCGAATTCACTCAAATTCATGATAATTCACAGTGATATTCACGAGCTATCCCATCGGAAAAAATAGCCGAATTATCATGATTTTCGGAGCACCGGACCATAGCGCGCGATGACTTTTTGAGCGCAATGGCTCTCAGTGCGACGAAAGGAGGTTCGGAAGCCAGCCCACAGAGTGATAGTAGAAAAAGTAACAGTTCCTAAAATTGGGAGAGGGAAAGCATTATCCCAGCGAAAGTCGGACGTGATAAGCCGTGCCTGTTTTATCTCTTTCTGCGATGTCGGGGAGGGCTGGGTTTCCAACCTCCTTTCGTCGGACTGACAAAGATTGCACTGAAAAATACATCGTGCGCTATTCTGTGCGACCTCCGTACAGCATAATGTCCGGCTATTTTTTCCGATGGGACAGCTCCTGAATATCCCTGTCAATTATCATTAATTTGACTAAATTAGACACGCTCTTCACATTGGTGGGGTAAAAAAGTGACCTTTACTAAGCAAATTTCTGACTTAAGCTCGCAAAAATTTACATAATTAAACTTACCTTACACGACATTCACATGAGGAGGTGGCAAAAACCCAGTAAGAACAAATGCCATTGACCGCATGACTCTAGGTGGTGTAGTTTTTTTATTATAATTCAATGACACGTTTTCTGGGACACCCTGTATAGCAGGAGTACAGCGTAAAGACAAATATGAGCAAAATGTGGATTTTGTTGCAACTTTGGCGATTTTTAATTAAAGTTCAAAATAGAAATGACCGGTGCTGTTTGCGCACGCTGAAAGTCGTTGTACCTGACATATTGTGCAAAAAAATTTATAGTTTGGGACCGTCCGATGGCGAGGAATGAAATGTCAAAGTCGTTCCGTCAGAAAGCGCCGTCGACGAGTCAATTTCTTTGGGAATTTTTTTCGGGCAGACCACAAAACAATATTTGCTGCTCCCGTGTGTATGCGTGTTGTAATACAACACATATTTTTTCAAGGGAAATTGGTGATTGTGTCCGGACCACCGTGCCTGAGTTGAGATTGAATCACAGAATCGAGGTTTTCATTTGCAGCCGTCCTGCGGACGGTTTGCACAATATCCACTCAAGTTTCAAATGAAAAGAAAACATTGGTCCAGGGATATCTACCTGAAATAAATTCACATTAACAAAAATGCCATTTCATCTACTCCCGCGTTTGTCGATGTTGTTTTGCTCGTGCGGGCCGCTGTCATCGCCCCCATCATGCCGGCTCGGAACCGGCACTGCGAGCAGCGAAAAGGCGAGGCTGAACGGAAGCCGCTGCGCCTGCGCCAACCCTCCTTGAAGTATGTAATCATGTTCGCGAACCGAACAAGTGCCTGCGTTGTCCATTTGGGGGCGGTTGTGAAACGCCTTCTTGTTGTAGGCCTCACACAGGTGGGCAACGTCACGACTGACGCCCTGGGAGAATGTGCGTCCTGGGCTGACTTCTAAAGTGACACATGCCGGAAAGCCTCTCACGAAAACTCTGGAAAAATCCCCGACAGTGCAGGGGTTCGAATCCGGCTACCTCCCAGTCTCGATGTGACATGGTCAGCACGCTAACCACTGAGCCACGCGAGCTGGTGCGTTGTCGATCTCTGTCGTCCAGACTGGCTTTGTCCGCACCTGAGGGATATCATGATTAGAGGTGAGTGCGGTAAGCAAACTTGGACCCGCACCCGCACAGTACCCGCGCGTGTGTGACCCGCACAAGCAACAATTTAATCTCGGCGACCCGCACCCACAGTGCTGTCTGTATACTCGCATTCAGACCAGCAGGGGGAAGTGAGCGGTATACACGCGTTCACTCGTATGTCAATAGAACTGCAGTTCAACAGAGAGCCGTATATGTCTGCATTAATAATCGAACTTCTCCTCAAGTACTTGACTGCTGCGGTCTGTCACATGGGTTTATTCGGCCAACGACATAGGGCACTGCTGAGCTCGAGTGCTACAGAAAGGTATCACTTAGTTGGCCATGGAGTGAGGGTGCACCCGCATTTTACCGGCTACCCACATGAATTCCTACCTGCAAATCGTGACTATGTGCGGGTAACTGCGGGTTCCCGCGGGTTTAGCCACACCCGCGCGCAGCTCTAATCATAATCGCTGCCTAATCACGATTCTGCGCGATGTGGATCCTGCGTCAGTACGATTTGATTGTAAGATTCTATCTAATAAGTTCAGTGCAGCGGCTGACGCAATTTCTAGGTGTGGCGGTCGCATGCGAGACAGGGGTACCCTGCAGGCAGTGTATCTCGTGAACGCGAGAAGCTAGGACGCCGATCGAGGTGTCGTTAAAAAGCTCCTGAGAGGTTCTACATGGACCTTATTCGACGTCCGATTCAACAACGATAACCAAAATTTTATGGAACTGCATAATTGAAATATCAAAATTTTTCAAAAACAAAAAAATATCCCAAGTCCAGGGTGTCGATTCGCCATGCGAGATGACCTTGCAGGCAATGCGCACATGCACTCGTCATGGGTGTCGCAGCCGCGAAACGCCAATGCGCGATTGCAGTCAGTTGGCACCTGACGAAGGAGTCACATTTCAAAAAAAAAGGAAGGCTTACAATTTGCCACAAAAGCGCTTTTTTAAAAGAGCATGGGAGGACTGGAAAACAGATATATTGGGAGAATTAGAAATTTGTATTGGGAGTCCTGGGACACACATTCTCCCAAAAACAAGGGGGTAATCCTGGAGGTCAAGAGAGCTTTCCTCCCCCTCTCAATATCCCGCGACCTGCCCTCCTCGGTGGTGGTACTTCTGGAAGAACTCACCCATGGTCGGCGACTCAGAGGTGGGTAACGCCACGACTAATGCTCTGCGGGAATGTGCTTCCTGGGCTGACTTGTAAGGGAACTGCGCCGACATATGTCTGACAACGTCTGAAGAAATCCCAGGAAAAAACTCAGGCGGCACAGTCAGCACCGGGATCAGAATCAGGGTACCTCCCAGTACCGACGTGGCATGACGAGCACGCTAGCCATTCAGTGACGCGAACTGGTCTTCCTCGTTGATGTCCTCGGCTGGGAGTCTGCAGCGTCATGTGTCCCTCCAATACTGAGGATAGCGCCTTCTTAATCCTCATTTTCTTTCTTTTCATTTCGCCCCAGCCCGTCCAGCGTATCGACTGGTCGCTCTCCTTAGCAGATAATTCACGATTGCCCATCAAAAGTGACCTGCCATATGACATCACAAGACGCAAGAAGATGCTGGGCGAGGCCACCGAAGGTGCGCTCCCACCCGCTAAGCAATTTTGACAGAAAATTCACACTTTCCAAATGAAACACTTTGCGTGACCGTTCCTGAACGTGGAATGCTTATATGACGCAGTATAAAAAAGAGTGTTCCAAGTGCCTTCCCCCGGCTTCATTACCAGAGAACTCTACGGTTAGGCAACGGAAACCACAACGACATAATAATGTGCTGAATAAAAATTACACAATTCCCACACACAAGTTTTTCCCCTGGAATGCGCTGAAGAACAGTAATGGTCATCGTGGAGGGTTTCGTGTGTAACAAGATACGTAGCAAAGTAATAGTAACGAATCACATATTTTACGCCCGAACTCGCCTGGGACAACTGTTCTTGAAGTTCATTCATTCTGTTCCCCATGACAGGAGCATTTCCAAGTTTTGATAAGGCTTCTCGTTTCAGTCTGTCGTGCGCTCTGTTCAGCACGCCGATTTTGTCCACTGCGTCTGGTGCTTTCAGTATCTCTTCAACCTCCTGCGGGAAACAGTTTGTTACTTAAACTCACGATGTTGAGTGCTGCCACATCATTTCACATGTTTTTCGACTCCAGTCCTCTTTGCACACGTGTAAATTAATTCGTAGGCAAGCGTCATGAATACAGCTCTCTAACGAAAGAACACTCCGCACTCTTGTACAACATGTCTACCGTCGGAAATCTCATCACATGATAAACAAAGTTCGCACCAATTAGGTCTTGCATACGGAGTCTGTAAAATAAATGAAACGTGTCCTATATTCCTTTTACTCAGGTAAGATTTATTTACATTTGGAAGTCAGCAAAACAAAAGACACCAAGTCGCCATCATACGATGGCGATGGCCTATGTCTCACTTAAGTTTCCTAACCAGTGGCGTAGTCACAGTGGGGAATCCCGGGGTTGAAACCCGCCAAAATCGTGCTTTTACTACATCTGGGAGAGGGAAAACCAGGGTAAAATAATCTCCCCATGTATACCTCCCGTAGGACCCCCCCTGAAACATATGTTTCTGGCTACGCTACTGTTGACAACGGTCAACTGCATATCTATGGCAATGACCACCGCAGAGTGTAAAGTATCAGCAACTGGACGCATTTGGAATTTTGAAGCAACGGTATGAATTCTAGGAATCGGAGGCTATACCTTCGATGCTTGTAGGCGGCTCTTTTCTATCAACCGCCGGTATTTCACCAGAAATTCAACTGTTTATTGTGCGCGTTAGTGGTGTGTTTCACATTGTTTGTTTCATTAGTATAAGCATAATGATTCACCTAAAACTGCTAGCATGGGTATTTCGTGAAAATAAGTAACGAACTGCGTTCCCAAGCAAAAATGGCATTCGTTCGTATGTAGTGTCTTAAAAGTCACACTGAACACTGCGGTGTCACAGAATGAAATCCTGGCAACGGTTGCTTTAACATTCTTCCTTCTGTGTCCGACATTTTCTTTCTGCCTTCCAGGATATTTATCACGCATACTTCACACACTACTGAACTCATGCCCATTCACTTGGCGTATCAGGACCTCTCTACGTTCGTAGACCACTCATTCCCACGGCGCTTTGCGTTCGCCAATCCTCAGAAAAAGAAGTCATGCACGGAATGAGGTCGCAACTTACGTCTGTGATGGCTAATTCATATTCCTGGTCAATATTCTTCAGGACCTTCTGGTTGTGGACGAACGCAGCTTGCTGCTCATGTAAAAGAAACAAAAAACGCCCGTTGGCTACATACGGTTTCTGCACATGTCTGGCAAATAATATAGATGAATAGACTGATTATACTAAGAACCACGTGTCCCGGTTATCCTTTATGACCATATCCGAGGATTTCAGCAGAAGACCGATACAGACACGTCCCTATTTCTATTGCTCATCCCTTGGCTCACGCCCATTGGCAGGATACTGTCACGTCTGTTTTGTCCTCTTTTAAGGAGACTTCTCTTCTATATATCTCCTACCTAGGACCACTTCTCATACGTTGCTAGGACACCTTCTACACATAACCACTTCCACCCCTCGCTTGAAATAAGGAATGTCTTGAGTGGTGCTGCCCCCGCGTTTTCTGGTGTAATGATGTTAAAAGCCACATACATTACATGCGAGCATTGAGGAGCAGCTTATTTTCCCCCGTATATGGATGCATGCGTATTTGTCACGAAAAAGATTCCTGCCCAGACAGCTGACCGAACAGTTGGCCTCCGATTCACAGGACTGCTCTTTGCAACATCGAGCTCAAACGGGCAGTAACTAGCCCTTTAGTCGTTTAACTAAAATCACTACAGAAGTCTTGAAATTAGGTATAATTACTAGTTCAACTACATCTTACCAGCCGTTATTAGAACTGCTTTGCAGCCTCATCTGTTTCTAAGGTTTCCAGGCGGATCCAAGCTGATTGAGTGCGGATACGGTGAGACAATAGCCTCCTATATTCGAGAATACCTGTCCAACTGTAACGCGATCAGACAGAGCCGCCCGAACCCTCTGTCTCTGACGCCCTCCGCAAGAAGCGCTGCCTCCCTAGGATACCGCTCAGCGATCGCCGTGATTTCTTACGCGCGATATTGCAGAGCCAAATTGATGTTGTGTGGCATATTAACGACTTTTTAATCCTGTAGCACGAAGTAAGGCTTGCGATAGCTAACTGGATAAGTTGACAATATAGAAAAAAATGTGCATTGCATTATTTTCGAGTTTGTTTAATGATGAGGGGCGCAAATGTCGGGATTGGCAAAAAAAATATGGATTTCGTGGCAGTAAGACGACGTCGAATTGTAGTAGACGCTACGAAGCAGGGACATGATGTGAGCATGTCATGTGTGCAGGGAGTGAAAGAGCATGCAGGAAAGGGGGCGTTTATTGATATACGGGCCAGGAATCCTGTGAACACACAGGCGCTAACTATCGTATTTTATTGGATTATCTATTTATTTAAGACGGATTGTCTCGGTAGGCGCGGCTAAAGCCACTGTCGACGTAAAGCTGAAAAGTGCGTACAAACAAAACACTGGCAAGTAAATACTCGTGAGTATTTTGTTTGCATGCTGTTCTAGTGCACGTGTTAGCTCATTTCTTAAATGCAGCTAGTGTCTTTCGTGAGAATGGCTTCGAGGGGAAAATTTATTGACATATCGTTCTTGTCCGTTACCCCAGGAGAAAAATTTGCGAATAGTGAGCAGAAAAAAGTTGACAACTACTCACTCGAACAACTTCCATTGATGCACTGCTGGGGACAAGGTTAGCTAAAATTGCCGGTCAGTACTTCGCCTACCCATATTGCTTCAGTTGCGCTTGAAACTGGCGTGCCCATATGGCATTTGAAGGTAAGGACAGTGCACTGCATGTGTTTACTACACAAAAGAAAGTCTTGCAACATCGGGAGATGTGAGATGAGATAAATCATGGGGTGCTGATCTTAAACAACCGTGTCCCCTACAGTACATCGCCTAGAAAGGGAGCGTTTTAATTCTTCGCATTCGTTTAATGTAGTCCAGCAGCACTCTTCACAACTGCTCCAAAGGGATGCTTCAAATTCCTTGTCTTTTTCCTTGTTTTATCGCCACTTGAGTGTACGTTTTCAAGCTATGCAGCAAGGAGTAGCTGTCCAGACAGGTAGAAGATACCATATGAAGCCGTGGGGGACATGTTTCATGCAAAGGAAAGACAAGGAAAGAGCCAAGGGCTTTTGCACCAGGCCAAGCAATTTTTATTAAATTAGGTCGTCTGAGAGCAAGACTCTAATTTACGAGCGTTTAAGTGATCTACCCAAATAGTTTTGGAAGATGAGCAACTGGTATTTTATTCATCCACTGTTGACTTGTCTTTTTGTGGGTGGTGTACGATGTAAATGCATCTCGACGTAGCGGAAGATCCTTGTACAGGCCGACGCGACAAGAAACACGGGATGTGTGAAATATGAGTTTTATTACATCTATTAAAAAATAAAGGATCCCACAGCGGAGTCTAAATGCCATTCTTCATGTAGTATACTACTAATAATAATCCCTGAGCAGTTCATTACGTTAAAATGTACAAATGCACACATGCAACGGTAGCGATGAAACCCGGATTCCTCGTGAAATACTTTTCTTTCTGAAGCACATCGTCAATTTTACCCCGCGGGAATAGGTCATGTTCACTGACTTTTTATCTGCGCTGCACGCAATTGAAAAGTGTCTGGCATACGAGGCTCATCCGCACCGCTGGTGTTGGATGTGTTAAGAGGCCATACCAGTCGGGGAGCAACTCCGATTCACGGTTTTCCCGATTCTAGATGGCGCCACGGCCGCCGTCCTTCTCACGCCGTTCACCTCCGACTCCGAAATAATTCCCATTGTATATGGTTGACGTCGCGAGTTTAAGGCGGTCCGCACCCTCTGCGCTGTTTGTCGAGAGATAAAGTGTCGGACTTTGACACGAAATGTCCGCAGCTCGATTCGAGACATTCACGTCTTTTTGCTTGTCTCCTATTGCTACATGAGTACCTTGTTATTTTTATTTTGTTGTTATATATTTATGCTACAATTATTGTTTCCACGAGTCACGGGCGTCTGTGCTGACTGATTATACAATTTTTAGTTCCTCTTCGTATTGTTTTACTAGTGCATACTTACTGTATGCCGAGGTAACAAGTGTGATCGGATAGTACGGATGGCAACATGGGCAGTACACACACAGATGGTATTATGAACGAACGTTGCCAGCAGTGAGTCTGAGCACAAGGCGATTGCCAATTAAGAAATCAGGAAATGGCAAAGGATAGGTAACTTCATATTCTATCAAAGATCACGCGAGATGTCGGTGTTTCGGAGACTCTCAACTGGATGTACCAGCGGCTGTAAATTAGGCGTTAAACACACAGCGCTTACAATGCCAGTCAGGAAATTTTACTGCTCGAAACAATATTCCGAAATTCTAGAAACAGTTTATTGTGCACCGGGCGAATCAAGCAGGCGCATCACCCAGGGAGAGCGTGGGAAGAGGAAGAACACGATGGCGATGGACGCAGGCCTGTCTCACACCAGATGTGACCAAGAGAACGGTTTGGCCTTCTATGTGGGAGACTGTTTATTGTGCACCGAGGGAATCAAGCAGGCGCGTCACCCAGGGAGAGCGTGGGAAGAAGAAGAACACGATGGCGATGGACGCAGGTCTGTCTCACATCAGATGTGAGCAAGAGAACAGTTTGGCCTTCTATGTGGGAGACTGTTTATTGTGCACCGAGCGAATCAAGCAGGCGCATCACTCAGGGAGAGCGTGGGAAGAAGAAGAACACGATGGCGATGGACGCAGGTCTGTCTCACGTCAGATGTGAGCAAGAGAACGGTTTGGCTTTCTATGTGGAAGACTGCTTATTGTGCACCGAGGGAATCAAGCAGGCGCGTCACACAGGGAGAGCGTGGGAAGAAGAAGAACACGATGGCGATGGACGGAGGTCTGTCTCACACCAGATGTGAGCAAGAGAACGGTTTGGATTTCTATGTGGGAGACTGTTTATTGTGCACCGAGGGAATCAAGCAGGCGCGTCACCCAGGGAGAGCGTGGGAAGAAGAAGAACACGATGGCAATGGACGCAGGTCTGTCTCACACCAGATGTGAGCAAGACAACTGTTTGGCCTTCTATGTGGGAGACTGCTTATTGTGCACCGAAGGAATCAAGCAGGCGCGTCACTCAGGGAGAGCGTAGGAAGTAGAAGAACACGATGGCGATGGACGCAGGTCTGTCTCACATCAGATGTGAGCAAGAGAACTGTTTGGCCTTCTATGTGGGAGACTGCTTATTGTGCACCGAAGGAATCAAGCAGGCGCGTCACTCAGGGAGAGCGTAGGAAGTAGAAGAACACGATGGCGATGGACGCAGGTCTGTCTCACATTAGATGTGAGCAAGAGAACGGTTTGGCCTTCTGTGGGGGAGACTGGTTATTGTGCACCGAGCGAATCAAGCAGGCGCATCACTCAGGGAGAGCGTGGGAAGAAGAAGAACACGATGGCGATGGACGCAGGTCTGTCTCACATCAAGTGTGAGCAAGAGAACGGCTTGGCCTTCGATGTGGGAAACTGTTTATTGTGCACCGAGCGAATCAAGCAGGCGCATCACTCAAGGAGAGCGTGGGAAGAAGAAGAACACGATGGCGATGGACGCAGGTCTGTCTCACATCAGGTGTGAGCAAGAGAACGGCTTGGCCTTCTATGTGGGAGACTGTTTATTGTGCACCGAGCGAATCAAGCAGGCGCATCACTCAGGGAGAGCGTGGGAAGAAGAAGAACACGATGGCGATGGACGCAGGTCTGTCTCACATCAGGTGTGAGCAAGAGAACGGCTTGGCCTTCTATGTGGGAGACTGTTTATTGTGCGCCGAGGGAATCAAGCAGGCGTGTCACCTAGGGGCAGCGTGGGAAGAAGAGGAGCACGATGGCGATGGACGCAGGTCTGTCTCACATCAGATGTGAGCAAGAGAACGGCTTGGCCTTCGATGTGGGAAACTGTTTATTGTGCACCGAGCGAATCAAGCAGGCGCATCACTCAGGGAGAGCGTGGGAAGAAGAAGAACACGATGGCGATGGACGCAGGTCTGTCTCACATCAGGTGTGAGCAAGAGAACGGCTTGGCCTTCTATGTGGGAGAGTGTTTATTGTGCACCGAGCGAATCAAGGAGGCGCATCACTCAGGGAGATCGTGGGAAGAAGAAGAACACGATGGCGATGGACGCAGGTCTGTCTCACATCAAGTGTGAGCAAGAGAACGGCTTGGCCTTCTATGTGGGAGACTGTTTATTGTGCGCCGAGGGAATCAAGCAGGCGTGTCACCCAGGGGCAGCGTGGGAAGGAGAGGAGCACGATGGCGATGGACGCAGGTCTGTCTCACATCAGATGTGAGCAAGACAACGGATCATCACATAAATCATGATGTCACGGGGTATGGTCATGGGGTCATGGTACAATATACGTAACCTTGAATATATACAACTGTTTTCAGGAACAAACTTACTCTAGGCTTGAAACGGGTAAAGTCGTCTAGTAGTTGTATCTCCATATTCGCAAATGGTTTTGCACTACTTGTGAAGTACCACAGAGTAGTTTAGCTAGCAATTTAATTACTTATCTATAGGCACTGCCATCATAAATCGAAACATACTTACGTCAGTCACAGTCTGCACGTCAGGCAGCTTCCCTCTTTTACACAAAGATGAATACGTCTGAAAAGAGGCATTAAAGTATGTGAGAAACACATCGCGTACCTGCTCAGTTATTGCCCTGAGCGCTAAAACGTCATCTTCGTAAGACATGGAAAATTCCTTGCTCCCCTTTTTCATTTGTGTTCATCACGCAACTAGGATATCTATCATAGCACTGTGCTATTTTATAATACGTTTCCTTCTGTCGCTTAAAATTGATTGGTACTTGGCGAAATCCAGCCCACCAACGCTCTCGTGTCACAGCCGAAATGTCACGGCGAGGCCTAGCAGTCGTTGGCGAAGGAACTTCTTCAGTTCAAGAGTATGCGTGTCAACGCGCACAGAGAAACCACTCGCGCGGGAGAGTTCAGAGCAACGTTTGTGTCAAATTATGTAAAATGCGACAAGCTACAGGGGCGAAACGGGCGAAAACAACGAACGTCACCAACTTCATTCACAGTGCAAGACGCTAAACGAGCGAAAAGGTATCTGCTACTCTTGAGATTTCTGAAAATATGGTGCAGCCCGTCAGGAAGAACGACAATACGGTGATAGGAGCCTTTAACGTGCAGAACATTAGTGCACATGTTACTGTTACAGAGACTGTCCTGGTACTGGGGAACTGCAACGTTCTCACCTTCTCGCACACCTGCCACCAACCTACTGCGACACAAGGCTCGTCGTAAGTTTCCCATACCACAACAGAAGACATCTATGCCAGCGCCGCCATCTACTGGAGTAATGATGAAACTATCTTGGCGATCAAAATAGACCGTATGCAAAACCGAGCGCCATCTCGTAGCAGTCCCGAGAACCTACCGACATTCCGCCATGTATGAGGCGTCCCACCCGTCCCGAGCAATGCAAATGATTGCCATAAAACAATTTTCTCGCGTGTCATGCTTCTCACATATGCTGTTTCAATATCTTACTTATGTTATCAGACGCGCGTTTCAAAGGGGAATGTAAACCAGGTAAGAAAACCTCAAATATATCTATTCCTTATTGCAACGAAACTGTTGAGCGCGGTGACATAGGTTGGACAATAAAATTACGTTAACCTAGTGGAACGATGCTGTTATCCCATCCCAGGTGAAATGTATACAATTTAGTACAGCTCATTTGAAAACTTGTTAGTGCACTTTATACAGCAGACACATTTGGTGAAAAAATAAACGCTTAGTACGATTGCAGTTCTTGCTATGAAACCCGCTGTGATATGCACCGTTACGCACTGGTATAAACTGTGGTTTCCTCAGCTCGGTGAATCTGAGTTTTCGTTATTTGAGCATCTCCCGTATAACTGTCATGTTTGGTTGCACTGCATTTCATGTGACTGTTTACCAGACAGAGTGTCCTCCTTACCCATAACAGCACAATGTACTGAAAGTCGAGTGCAATAGGGGTGGACGGGTAAGTGGAAGGCCTTGAACAGACTCGTGAAACTAAAGATTACTGATAAGATGCATACCGTCCACCCCTACTGCACTCGACTTTGAGTACATTGCGCTGGTGGACAGATGCGCCCCTCAGACGGTTCACTCTGACTGTTTCAATCATTTAGTGCGAGGACATCTCATGCTTGCCTTACAGTCACCTTCAATAGCTTCCCTGGGGCAGAAATGACTGCTGGCAATCAAGAGAAAAGATAAGTTCAGTGGTGACACAGGAAAGTATGCTCACGGCGCTTGAAAGAGGCTGATTTTGCCTCAAACGTACCAAATGGAAAATGGGGTGTTCATGAATTTGCTGCGCTACCAGACTGCACATTCAAGAAAAAGCCAGAGAGAAAACTACCAAGGGAACGCGTAGTAGTGATGCAGAACTATCGATAAGTCATACATAGTGTCCGTAACCATAGCTAGTTCTAGGGTAATTGGGCATCGATACTTGCCGCAATCGTACTATGTTTTTATTGTGTACCAAATGTTTATACCCTATACAGTGCAGTAAATAGTCCTTAAATAGTCTGTACTGAACTGTCTAAATAGGATGGTATTAAACAGCTGCCTTGCGCTTTGTTCACGTAATTTTCTCTCCCAAAACCGAAATATTATGATAATATTATATTATAATAATATTATATTATAATAATATTATATTATAATAAATATTATGTTATAAACCGCACGACGTGAAGAAAAAGAGAAGATTCCAGGCTGCGGTGATTGTAAGTTACTTTCCTGCGTGACTTGGTTTATAACGGCCTGTTTCTGGAGCATTTGTGAGTTCGGTAATAAACCTCGTTTTGGCGCTACTTGACTTCGTTCCGTTCGGTTTTTCGTCGTCGCAAAGCGGAAGGGCGTTCGCCTTGAGAATGGGGGTTTAGGTTCCCACCAAACTGATGGCCAACGTGTTGATGATCAGGTCCGTCTGTTAGGCTGCGGAGAACATGCAGCAAAGCTGTCCTTAGAAGGCATTCCGTTTTCGTGATTTTTGTTACTGCCACTAATGACCCACTCACTTATTTTGGTTCTCTGGCGTCCCATGTTTTACATCTTCCCCCGCCTCGTTTTCCTAAGGAACCGCTGAGGAGAAGAGAACACAGACGCAGGACAATCCACCTCAAAGTACGTCGCACTGACGTAACCAGAGGAAGTGATGGATCTTCAAATCCCCAACCCCAAATGGTACCTTTGGTAGTGCATTTCGGAGACGGAAATGAGGGAAATTTCCCCCTCTCCCATGTAACGTGCTTCTAGAACGCGTCCCGAAATATTTTTCTGGCTACGCTGCTGGTACGTCAGCTCTGGTATTCGCAATGCCGCAGCGTAACCTTGCACTAACGACTTTGTTTCCGTTACGCATAATATATGTATTTTTTTTAGTATGCTCTGGTCCCAGAAGTTCTCACCAAACGCATCCACCGCCTGGGAACCTTGGGGCATTGTATCCTATACAAAGAGTATATAACTGGGTACCCTGTCTTAGACATTATCAGGGAGTTCAAGATTCGTCAAGAGCCTCCAGTCGTGAAGTGCAAAATGAATGCATGTATTGTAAATTGTAGTCCATATGGTGAATGTATAATGCATATAGTTGATCAAAGGGAGGAAGAGGGGAAGTTCACGTCCGCAGATACGTTTGTCGCCTTCTTTTAACAAACCTGCGTCCCGTCTGAGTGCAGCACTGTAGCGGTATAATGCATATAGTGTTAATGAATAGTGTGTGAACATAATGTATGTACAGGATGCATATAATGTGTGTAGTAACTGCTTATAATGAATGTAGTAAATGCATATATGTAGTGTACCTAACATTTTCCCAGATGCTGTTCTCATATCTGAGTCATTTTTATTACCTTGTTCATAACCAGGTGACTTCACAGATTACATTGTGATAATAAGGTAATACATGCGCACTTGTTTAATAGCTTCACTGTGCCCAGTAAGACCTGATTGATTAAGAGCATTTGGAAATTACTGAGGTAGCTGCATACATGAAATATCTGCCCAGCTATGTCCACTATGCTGATGGGAAAGGCCCGATAATGAATGTCAAATTCTTTCCCGCGTCGGTCACACGTTCAACATGCACTCTTGCTCAGGCAATTTCTCTTGTATTTTGAACACTACCCTTGGATATTTTGGCTTCTCCTCTCATCCTAAATGGTGGATTGTACAATTCCTTGGGGGAGACACGAAACATTGAAAGTCTTATCTACCATTATGGCACCACAAGCTTCGAGGTCATCTTACAATCCTCTACTCTGTACTATGTCCACACCAGATACGGACCCACCCCAAAGCCGGGAAACAAAGCTGATGTAGCCTACTGTGTCGCAGTCAACAACTGCTTTATATGTGTTGTAATGTTTATAACGCGAAAAAGATGTCTCTTTGCATTGAGAGATGATGACCTCTGGATTCTGACTTCAGTAGTATCGAGTACTAATCTTATGTTGGGGATCTTGCGAAAAGCTTTGGAAAAATTCGTGTGTGTTTCCTGTACGGCTGGAAATACTGTCATGTCTCACAATGCTTCCCGTCTGTTTAGAGCGCGAACCGACGCTTCGCGTTCTTGGGGATATCACGTATCACACAGAAACATAAAACACGTAACATCTTGCCCTGCACATAATAATTCGTACAGCCATAAGGCACGCAATTCACAGGCATGGCTTGCAGCAGTGGCGAAATGGCGTTTGTTTTCCAGCCAGTTCGAGACCCAACGGGAAGCAAGATGGAGAGGGGGATGTGCGCATGCGCCGTGTTTCTGTCGCAAGTGGCGGACTGTCTAGCCGTCTACTCTTTTTCTGTGTCCCTATCGTATTTATAACGTCGACATGAAAACGACGAGTTCAGCATTGACTCAGATGATGCCTTACTTTAAAATGAGTAATGTAAATGTAATTTGAAGTTTGTTTTTAAAGTCAAAGTTCATTTTGTTCAAATTTAAAATTTGAATTCCTCTGCCTAGGTTAGAAGTGTCTTTCTCCTTGCTTGTCCAGAGCTGTCCTAACCTGTCCAGACATGCCATGATGACGTGACACATGAAGTCCCAAGATGTTTGGAAGATGTGATGTTTTGTAACCAGGTAGTCAACTGTCTGTGCACCTATCTACCCAGTGACGGCCAGCGGCCGCACCGGACCGCTGTCTTCGAGGTGGTGTCGTTCATTTTAAGTTAAACTATATCTCTCCGTTCTATTTCTATCGCTCTATTATGACCACGGCTAGCCGACAACACTACACACAACGCCCTCTGGACACGAGATAGATGCTCCCAAAATAGTCTGGTGACTCAATGGATTATCTCAATTCCTTTGGGAGGTCCTAATGACTAATTAGTACACCTATCGCTGTTCAGAAACAAATTACGTCAGATCGTACAACGGCGCCGCCGACTTTGCAGAGCGAAGCTACCATAGCAAAAAATCAATAAGTCATAAGACGCCACGTTTAGATGTGGCATCTCATACTGTAATATTTTTGTTGCAATTCTTTACATATTATTATGGTCGTGTTCTGGTCCATACTACCGGTAGCCCTATCTAAGGGTGACTACCAGGCTCTTCCATCTTCTCGAGCCTGAAGGCACGAGTTCCTCTCGGAGTGCATGTGGTGTCATTATACAAAGCAATAGCGAACTAAGTCGTGATAACAACCATGTTCCGCAAAAGATTACGGCAATGACTTTCAGACGATGCAGCGGTTGAGGTGAAGCCTTCTTTTCTTTCCGTCGTGGTGGGAGTGGATTTGGAACGCGAATGAAGACACGAAAGCGGCTAAAAACGTGACCCCGTTTGCGTGTGCCACTTATACAAAGAAGCCCCGTGTACCTTAGTGTAGGAACATGGTTTTGTGAAATGACTGTGTTCTCCGTCCGCTCTGTTTTGGTTTCGTTATGTCTACCAACGTCGTGATTTACATCGCGGCGACGTTTCGTCGGTAGAGGTCCATTGCAATTTAATGGCATCCAAAGGGGTTGTTGGCTGGTCGTGGTCAGTATATTGTACTAGATTGTGTAACTTATGTCTATTTGATTACACATGTATGGTTTGCTTGTAGAGTCCTCTCACTGCTCATATTGGCACTATAAGTTGGGTGTCAAACAATACAGGAAGTCAAACAAGAGCAAAGTGACTTACCAGGAGAAGACCTTTAAAATCGTCGCAGGTTACTGGCCTTCCATTTAGCATTTTTGGTACAAGGTTCTCCGGAGAGAGAAGAACAGAGACGAGATTATCCAGTTGTGTTTTGAAGTCTTCACGCAATCCTGTAAGTGCGACATGAACATCATGAATCCAATGCACAAAACAAGTCGGGAAAACAGTTTTCCGCAAAAATAGCGCTCAGGTCAAGCGCGTCGTCATGGAGTTGTAGCTTCTGAGTGCCAAAGTTTACAAAACGCAAATATGTCAAGTATTTAAGACTCGTGAGGCGCTTACAAGACACTTGAAAAAGGCACTCAAAGGCCAAATGTACTCTGGAGCACACTAGCTGAGGAGAAAATCCTGCTGTGCCGGCGTAGCGTACGCATCCATGACGGGAAATCTTGGCTCCAGGGTCATATCCTGGAGTCAACACCTTTTTCCTGAGTTGCTTGATTTCCTTTTAAACTCGTTAACTTTACAAGCCCCATTTCGAATAGAATCCGGCGTATTATAGAGGTATGACCAAGGTGCCCGTCAAGTGGAAGCGTGGAGTGACAGCGGCCTGGAGATTGAGTCGTATTGTCCGTCGCGCCTCGTCTCTGGAAAAGTTCAGACCTGTCTCTTTCCTTGTCCAAGAGTTTCACGAGCGGGCTGAGGTTGTGCGTCATGCCCTGTGGCTTATGTCATATGAGCCATGTCCGCGTGTGGTGTGGTGTACGCGGTGTGCTGTATCTAATGGCTGTGGTCGAGGTTTGCATTCTGTATGAGAAGCAATCAGAAGTAAGACAAATGTCTTATGCCAACGCAATCTCATCGCATTCATTAGATTAGTCGCCCTTAAATTTTCCTTCCCTCTCTGATTTAGCCAGGGACGATCGCCGCATCTAGGCGAAATGACAAGACGATCATCGTCTGACAAAACGTTCGACGCAACTGACGAAACGCTACCCGATGTAGAGGTGCTTTTGAGAAGAAAAGATAAAATTTTGCAACTGGAGAAGACAATGAGCTACAACGAGCAGGCGCGGCCGCCGATTCAACATAGAACTGCACCTTCACCGCGTAGCACTCTCCTAGCCAACCATCATCTCCAATGATATCATTATCTACCCCAATAAGTGTTGCAAAAACGGCGTACGCCTCGCGTTCTGAACAAATCAGGACAGATAACGATATAATTCCAGATTATTGTTGACTAGGAGTTTACTGTGCGGCGAAGTTCACATGTAAGAGCCCTGGTGAAGACATTACTAAGACGCTGCATGAGTTGGTACTAAAAATTAATGTTCGGCCCCTATCCAAAACTGAAGTTGAAGCTTACCACGGACTCCCAGTAGGATCTTCAGAACAAACTCATCATCCTGATAAGATTTAAGAAGCGTTCTGCTGTACAGGGATAGCTTAAAGCCAAAGTTGAAATCAAAAAGGTATCAAATGAAAAACCCTACCAGGAGCTTTTTGTTTGTGAAAATCTAACAGGACAAAACAAAGACATCCTGAGATTGAGTACAGAGCACGCTAACGCAAATGGCTATGCCTATGTATGGGTGCGGAATGGCCGTATTTTTGCCAAGAAAAGTGACTTGGCAATGGTTTGCCTGCTGCTCGGGACCGACGGAATGCCAGCAGCGTTTCTTCTTTCACTTAAGCAAAAACAAAAAAGAAAGAAAAACGCTTTTTGCTGTTCTTTGTCGTTGACTGATTTGTGTTTTTCGGGGTTGCGGTTGTTGTCGGCAGGTTGGAAGTCGAGCGACCCAGGCCAACACCACCTAGGTACAGGAAGCCTGCACACTCGTCAACGTGACGTAACGATTAAGAATCAGCCAATCAGCATTATGCTTTCAATGGCGATAGCCAATTACAAACAAACTTTCAGCGGTCGTGGCCATGCAGACGAACCAGTGTTGTCTGCGAATAGTGATCTAACATTCCCGCGTACCAAATGGGAAAACTTGGAAATAAAGCGCAAACAGGGTCTTAGTTTTTCTCAAAAGTGCTATTCTGGAAAGCGTCTTGCACTTTTTGTATAAATATTTATGTCTACATATTCTAGGTGAGCTGCAGTCATTTCCAGGTTCTTGAATTGGCAGAACGGTGAATTGCAGTAGCAGACGAATTCTGGCTCTTAAGGTCCACATAACGAAGGACGGGGAAGGGGCACTGAGCTGGCCTTCCGTAGCTAGGTGACGTTCCCAGGGTTTGTGGGCGGTAATTTCCCACACCGTCTTATTTCAAACGCATGGTTAAGTGTTTGATACTGTAATTTTTTGCGTTATCATTTCGTGTGAAGGATATCGCTAGCTTTAATTAAAGTTGATGATGAACTTTGATATTTGCTCTTGGGGCTGATGATTTCATTTTCTGCATTACCACCAGCAATGGGGTAGAGCATCGCCCCAGCTATGAAACTCTACAGCCATCATCCCGTAATAAAGTTGTTGTTTTGTTCTTGTTCGAATGTATTCACAATTTAACTGCATCTCTTTAGAACCAGAGATGGTTATGAAAATGCTATGAGTTTTTTTTAAATGATTGTGGCAGTAAACATAACATATACTGTCGTGCCTCGCTAATATGGACCCGTTAATGTAGGAAACTCGAATTATGGACGATTTCTGTGCGGACTAAACTTTTTCAATTCAAGTGCGTGTAAGACTATGCCAAGGAGTTCCACCACAGCTACGCTACAACAGATAATGGTGAACTGTAAGACGATGAACAAGACGCCTTCACCATATATATTGAACCGCCAGAAACAAATGTCTCTTTTACCGACCTCGGTAGCTCAGTCGGTAACGGTCTATGGCTCAGTCGGTGGTTTCAGTATATGCTGAGTGTTATGTACAACAGGGCAACACAGCGGCGGTTGCGGTGCGGGTTGGCTGCATCAGCGGTACGTGGTGTGGGGTCTGTCTACCGCAAAGATGTACCCTGTATATGAGAATACAGTAGAGTACCGTGGGTACGCAGTGCACAACACCTTTATCTGATGATGATGGTTGGGGGTTTCATCGCCAGGGGCAATACTCCAAATGATGGCTGGATGCTGAGTTGTATGAGTGAGCAAAAATGTAAGATTGAAAGGAGGACGTGTGAGAGAGTTGGTTTGTCCCTTCAGATGACGCGCCCTTTGAAGTCGGTGAGGAGGTGTGTTGGCTTAGCTCAATTCATAGAGAACTGGATCGGTAATCCAGAGAATGTGGATTCGAGTCCTACAACTGGATAACTTTTTCAGTTTTCCTTTTCCTTTCATCTTACAGCGATACTCTACCACATTGCTGGTGCCGATTTGGGAAATGGAATACGAACACAATCTAATAACCAACTATTTTTAACACGACGAATGGGGAGTTTCATCGCCAGGGGCGTTCTAGTAGAAACAAAGCGCGAACAAACGGTAGGAAATAGGCTACAACGCCACCATGCTGCCGCTGACTTCCTTCATTTTTTAGGAGCCGGTGTTGTCGGTTCAGTGCACTACTTCTAAAGGAACGCAAATCTAACTGACTATTTTTTTCCCTCCGAAAAGTGCGTTGATATTAAATAAACGAATTGTAAAGTTCACAGGTCAGCGCTAGTTCCTCGGCCGCAGAAGCCCCGGCGACGTGACGTCACTGCCTAAACGGAGGAGGGAAAGGCAACAATCAGAGGAGGAAAGGTTCATACGGAACTGAGAGCGAAACTTTGCATGTTGTGCATGCATATGAAAAGGTTCTCCGTCTAATCCTGTACTTGTGACTGAAATGGTGTGTTTTGGTAATGCGCTTTCTAATTAGCGTAATATAACGTTTCCTTTCCATGGCTAATTAAGCTTGTTTGACAAATAAATTAGGTACACTGATGGAAACCACCTGTTTGGGCGGTAAATTCCTTCACAAGTATGACGCAGAAGGTTTCTAATTTTCATCCCGAGTACATTATTTAATAATTAGGGGTCACTACAGAGTGAAAGACCCTGCCTTACAAACTTACTTCCAAACATATATATATTTGTGACTTCCAAACATATATATATATATATATATATATGTTTTTAAGTCAAACGTCGCCATGCCAGTACCAGACAGCTGTTTCGGCCTTCTTGGGCCTCATCAGCAGTACGCAGGCAGGCAACGTTTGAGCGGATGGCGTCAGAAGGTCACGTGGCACGTGATGCCTCCCATCAGGGTGTCGTAAGACACCTCTGAAAGCCCAGTGCATAGCCAGTCAAGTGTATAAGGGGGAAAGAAATTAGCAGGAGCTCTTTGGCTGCACGTATAGCATATGTTTGTAAGTCAAACGTCGCCATGCCGGTACTGGACGGCTGTTTCGGCCTTGGTGGGCCTCATGTGCTATACGTGCAGCCAAAGAGCTGGACCAGGATGTTGTATATAGATAGGGCAAAAAACGACACCAGAGACTGAAGTAGGGAATGGGGGAAAGTTATTTATTGAGCCGGCATTTAAAATAAGGGTCTGGGGAAGTCTACGTTTCTGCGGAGGCTCCGCCTTCTTCGGGACTATGATGGGGACTCGCAGCTAGAGCCCTGCACGGGCCGACTTTTCCGGGCCCGACCCGGCTCGGGCGCATCGAAAAATGGCCCGGCCCGACTCGTGCCCGGACATTCATATTTTTACGCGACCCCGCCCTGCCCGGTGACCCAGTGACTAGAGCCCGGCTCGGCCCGACCCGACCCCTTGACCCGGCGAGTAGATCCCAGCTTAGTATTTCCAGCCGCGACGTACGCGTTTCTGGCGATTATCAAACAAGTTTATCAGTAAATTTATAAGGAGAGAAGACAAACATACAAGTGATGGTGGTTTAACACCATAACCGCACCAGACCAAATTAAATCCAGAACGTACGCGGGCATGGGCTTTATCGTTACACTGTCAAGATTTTGCGGAGGTAGAGGACGCTGTCGACAAACTCCTTCTCCCAGTCCATACCCCTCTCACCGAGCTTTGCCAAGTGCTTGTGAAATATGTGAGGAGTGGGGAGCAATGTAAAGTGGCTTTCAGAATGTTCTAGAGGGTCAAATCATATGCCTAATGCCTTGCTTGTCTTTGCAAAATATGCACAGGAATGACGCAAGCGCATGATGATATGAACTAATGCATCTCCATTGTGGGGAATTAGCTGCGTGGCCCGGCCGGGCCTGACTCTCGGAAACATATCTGTCGGCACGCGATGGTGGCGTATTTTAACGGCCCGGACCCGGCCCGTGGTGCTAGCGTATTTTGTCGGCCCGGGCTCGGCCCGGCCGGGAGCACACATCCAATAACAAGCCCGGCTCGGGCCCGGGCCCCTGCAGGGCTCTACTCGGAGCTACTCCCGAAGAAGGCGGAGCCTCTGTCGAAACGTCGACTTCCCCAGACCCTTATTTTAAATGCCGGCTTAATAAATAACTTTCCCCCACTCCCTACTTCAGTCTCTGGCGTCTTTTTCCCTATATATATATATATATATATACATATATATATATATATATTAGTCGTCAAAAAAGCTGATAAAGGCGGTGCAATCGTGGTAATGGACAAAAACAATTATGTTAACGAAGGTCTTCGACAACTATCGTGCACATTATTTTTACAAACTCCTCGACGCTGACCCTACAGAGCAAATTACAGCAGATGTTATCCGCAGTCTAAAAGCTCTAAAGGCAAGAAAAATTATAGATACCACCCTGTACGACTATCTACTCCTCAAAAACCCCATAGCGGGCAGGTTTTACATGCTGCCTAAAATCCATCAACCTGGAAATCCAGGGCGCCCCATAGTTTCGTGCAACGGTACAGCTACTGAGAACATCTCAAGCTTTGTAGACCACCTTCTCAAGTATATACCTCCGCAACTACCATCCTACATTCAGGATACCAACCACTTTCTTCAAATACTATGTAAATGTGAACCTCCTCCTTCCAGTCTGCTAGTCACGCTAGACGTTTCATCTCTGTATACCAACATCCCCCCCCCGAAGATGGCATTGCTGCAGCTGAAAGGGCGTTTTCCAAATATTCTGATACCCCCTACGATCCGTGTGTCATATCCACATTTCTCAATCCTATTCTCAAAAATAACAACTTTGAATTCGACGGTAAGCATTAGTTGCAAGTCAATGGCACGGCTATGAGTACAAAAATGGCACCAAACTACGCAAATATTTTTATGGGAGCTCTAGAGGAGGAATTTCTGACCAAGCGCATAAAGAAGCCCACGCTTTACAAGCGGTTCCTCGACGACATCTTTATGGTGTGGCCACACTCAGAAGATGACCTTGTTGCGGATTAAAGGAGGTCGAGGTGGGTCTCGTGGTCACGGGCCTATATTCGCCATTTTGCTTTTCGGTTTTTAGTTCATTAAGCCTTTTCCTCTCGGAAGCAGAGCGGGCGCCTCGTTCTTCCCTCACACATTTCTGGTGCCGAAACCCGGGAACGTAGGCCGCCTGTTCCTTCGCTTTCTCTTCGGAGGTCATCTCGTCGTGACCTGCCATGGAACGCTTGAAGCGTACAAGAGGTGGACTACGTGCACACTTGACGCGGACCATGACACGGCTCTCCGACCTGCTGGGGCAGCAGGACTCGTCCGTCGAAGAGGTTGAAGCTGCGTTGGACTATTTGGTGGCAAAACGGCAATCGCTCTACGACCTCGATAGCAGCATCGCCCAGGAAACCACGGAAGATCAGCTGGGAGCGGAACTTGACGGGCGCTCCAGTACGAGGAATGTCTCGAGGGAATGATCACAAGGGCACGTCGTAGGCTTCACCAGCAGCAGAATGTTGCACCTTTGGATCAACAGCGTCGTGCGGGGAAAAAAAAATCGTCGCTCTCCCTAAGCTTCAGATACCCAAGTTTTCGCGAAAATTACAGGAATGGCAACAATTCTGGCAGCATTTTGATGCCACCATCCACTCCAACCAAGCACTGGCTCCGGTCGAGAAGTTTAAGTACTTGGTCTCCTACCTCACTGACGACGCGAAGCGATCCATCGAAAGCATCAGGATCAGCGGCGACAACTACGACTCTGCGGTCACTCTGCTCACACACAGGTACGGTAGACCGGAACTCCTTACGGCGGAGCACATCGACCATTTGCTTGCTCTTCGTCCCATCTCGAATTCCCAGAACATTCCCCAGCTCCGACGTCTTCATGACGATGTGACCATTCGAATGGCAGCGTTGGATTCTTTGGGGGTAACTAAGGACAAATATGCTGTAAGGACACGATGTAAGGACACGATGCTTGCCCGAAAACCTCTGTGTCCTTTTTCATCAGCGGAGAAGGGATACAGCCGCAGTACCTCAACCCCAAGGCAACAATGAAAGCACTGGGATAGACAAGGCCGCCGAGGATCTTCAGGCGCTGCTATCATTTCTTCAGGTGCAGGTGGAGACTCGGGAAGAGGTGTTGCTAACTCGGGCAGTTTCGCCAGCGTCGGCTGCTCGCAGCAAGAGTCCTAACGAGCCGGTTCGGCTTCCTACTGCCGCTGCCCTAGCCGCTGCAAACGCCGCACCTCCGAAGCGGACTGCTGAAGCACGTTCATCACCCTGTCCCTTGTGTCACTCTCCGGACCATCCGCTGCAGTCCTGCACGGCGGTTTTACCGGCAGCCGATATGCGCCATCGTTTGTCTACACCGGGAAGATGTTTCAGGTGCGGCAAATCCGGACATTTTTCACGGGTTTGCCGATCTGCGGCTGGGTTGTCTTGTTCGAAGTGCCACGGACATCACCTTTCCATATTGTGTGACATTCAAAGACGTCCGGAGGCTCAGCGTTGTTCGACCACTCTCCCCGCGGCTGCAGACATGGGGGCACCGCGCGAAGTGTTGGACAACGTCGTCTCACAGACTGTCATGTCTTCATCACCCTCGAACGTGCATGCAAAATCTGGAATGAGACGGCCTTCAGACAGTCTCGGTTTGGGCAGAAGGACCTGCAGGCAAGAAGCGAATTCGGCTGCTTCTTGACACAGGTAGTCAACAAACGTTTATACGTCGCGATCTGTTGAAGGAGCTAGGGTGCCAAATCACTGGTGAGGAGGACCCCTCCGTGTTCTCTTTCGCACGTACGCGCCACCCCAGAAGATTCCACTGCGAACGGGTGCAAGTCCGCCTCGAAGCCATCTCGGATTCGCGGTCGTTCATCGAGCTTGAAGCCCTCGGCATTTCTGAACTATGCCGCGTGTCTACGCCAGCCTTGGACGACGTAACCATGAGCCTTCTCTCGCTGCGAGGCCTCGAAGTGGCCGATACGAGCTGCACCACGGACATCGCTCTGCTGGTGGGTTCCGATTACTATTGGAAGCTGGTCACCGGCCGAGTGGAACGTCTACCTGGCGATCTTGTCACGGTGGAGACCATTTTCGGATGGGTCGTTCAGGGAGTCCAGCGGTCACCCAGTCGAACACTGTCCACCGTGGTATCAGTCCTCTCCCTTTCCTGCGAGGAACAAGAATTCTTCGACCACATGGACCCTTCGGAAGCGTGGCGCTTGGATGCCCTTGGCATAAGCGATCCGGTTCCTGATCCCGACGATGACTTCGCGGCCGCCTACTTTACAAGCCATGTACGCCAATATGACGGTCGCAACGTCGTCCCGCTAATGGTTAAACCAGAACTAGGGCTCCCTGCTTGCGCCAATAACAGGAATACGGCTCTACAGCGCCTCCTCTCGCAATTACGTCGGTTTCGGTTCGACCCAGAATTGCTGTCTCAGTATGACGAGGTCATACGTGAGTATTTTGACGAAGGTCATCCTGAAAAGGTAATGGGGATCAGCAGCCGCCAAGAAAACGTTTATTACATGCCCCATCACGCGGTTGTGCGACAAGAGGCGGTCACCACGAAACTCCGCGTTGTATTTGATGCGTCGTCCCACTTGCCAGGTCAGCAATCGTTGAACACTCTCCTGATGAAAGGGCCGGAGGTAAACGCAGACCTGCTACATCTTCTGTTGCAGTCCCGCTGCAGCTCCACGGTTTTAACCGCCGACATCAGGAAGGCATACCTGCAAATCATCATTCGCCCGAAGACAGAGATTTCCTTCGCTTTCTGTGGGTAAAGGATGTACGGCAGGCATCCAACGACAGCAATCTCGAACTTGTCGAGTGGCGGATGACTAGAGTCCCTTTCGGAGCTACTTCGAGTCCATTTCTGCTAGCAGCAACGCTGCAAACCACTTTGAGCCAGTTTGCTCGGATTATCCCAACACCGTATCCCGCCTCCGGACGGGGTTTTATGTCGACGATCTGGTCGTCGGCTGCACGTCATACAGTGATGCGTTGCAGGTATACCAAGAAACGGTAGAAATATTGAAATCCGCTGGAATGGATATTCGCAAGTGGACCTCAAACTCTCCGGTCCTGCGCGAGAGATTTCTCATGGACGGCACGTCCTATGACAACGCCTCCGACGGCGACCCCCATCGTCAAGGTTCTCGGCCTATATTGGGATCGCAGTACGGACGGTCTTCTTCTCAAAACGACTCGAGCAGCAGTCTTCGCCGTCGCACACCCTGCCACGAGCGCACTGTCCTGAAAGCACTTTCACTTGTGTATGACCCCTTGGGGTACATCGCACCTGTCATTATATCTGCGAGAATTCTGTTTCAAGACCTGTGGCGCAATGGCCTATCGTGGGACCAACCAGTTAGCGAATCAGACAACGTAATCTGGGAGAAGTGGAAGGTCAGCCTGGTGAGAACTGAACCTGTTCAGACTCCCGCGTTGCGCTCTCCCTGAAGATAACTCACCCGTCGATGTGCACTGTTTCGCAGATGCCTGTCCGAAAGCCTATGGCACTGCCATACACTTGCGGAGTATTTCTCCCAACGGCACCGTTAAAACAGGTGTCGTTGCCTCGTCTCGAGCTCCTCGCCTGCCTCTTAGCTACACGTCTCTACCGTCACGTTTCAGCGCTGAAGACTCTCAGTCAAGTGACAGTACATTTTTGGACAGATTCCATCATCGCTCTTCAGTGGATTCATGGATCTGGCAGCAAAACCCAGCAATTTGTTCAGTCTCGAATAACCGAAATCTTGTCTTCATCGCGCACTGATCAATGGTTCCACTGCAGCGGTAGTGACAACCCCGCTGATTTGCTCACTCGGGACGTATCCGCTACCACTCTGAAGTGCTGCAGATTGTGGTGGACAGGTCCCGGCTGGCTCTCATCGTCGTTTGGCACCTTCGTAAGTACAGAAACCAGCTTTGCCAGCCATGGGTACGATTAACCGATGACAGAGCCTCTCCAGCAAGTGAATGTCCAGCTGCGCTCAAACATGCTTCCGTTTCGGCAGTCGTCGGAATTGGAGAATGGATGGAAATCACGGACTACGGGACGTTATCCAGGCTCCTTCGGGTCACCGCCTTTTTTGCTGAGATTTGCGAACAACGCTAGATCTGCGAGACCATCCGTGTCTGGCCCACTCACACTTGAGGAAATCACGCATGTTGAGAACTTTTGGATCCGTCGCGTGCAGGCTGAGGCTTTCCCCCATGAGGTTGCCGCTTTCAGCAAAGGCAACGTCGTCAAACCATCATCGTCCCTACATGCGTTCCAACCGTTTTTGGACGCCAACGGCATCATGCGTGTCGGCGGCCGTCTTCATCAACTGAACGTGGTCGACGCCATAAAGCACCCCATTCTTCTGCCATCCAAGCATCACTTTACGCATCTCGTAATAGTCGACGCTCACCGACAAGCCCTGCACGCCGGAGTACAAGATACTATCACCCAAGTCAGGAACCGATTTTCGATCCTCCGGGCACGCCAGACCGGTTCGTCGCGTCCTACACTCCTGCCTCAGCTGCGCCTGCAGCGCGCAGAACTCGCTAGCGTTCCAACGGCCCCCCTCCCTCGCGAGAGAATCACAGAGGCCAACCGCTTTCCTCGGTAGTTGGTCTGGACTTCGCACGGCCGCTGTTCATCACAAACGCCGCATCAGGAAAAGCATACATCGTCCTTTTCTCGTGTGGCGTCACAGAGCCATCCACCTAGAGCTCGCATCTTCTATGAACGCTGTAGACTTTCTAATGGCCTTCCGTCGCTTCGTTTCAAGACGTGGTGTGCCCACCTGTCTACTCAGACAACGCCCGAACGTTTCACAAGTGCGCAGCCATCTTGTCTGCGCCACAACAGCTGATGTACAAGATTTTGCAAACTCAGCGCCGTATACAGTGGCGGTTCATCGTCGAGCGAGCACCTTGGTGGGGCGGATGGTGGGAACGCCTCATCCGGCACCGTGAAGGCTGCTCTAAGGCGATGTCTCGGTAGAAGCCGCCTTGCTTTCGAGCACCTACTACAACCCTATGCGAGGTGCAAGCTCTCGTAAATTCCCCGCCCGTTAACCCACGTCGCATCTGTTGTCGAGGAACTCGTCCCCCTCACGCCAAGCCACTTCCTCATAGGCAAACGAGCCATCTCTCTACCGGGCGAACACGCTGCCACCTCACAGCCTGACGCGGAGGACTCCGGCACAACTTCCGAGAAATGCTGAAGGCTAAGGAACTCTTATGGAAGCGCTGGAGATACGAGTACCTTCTGCAGCTGAGGTCTGCCCACGTGACTGCGTCTCCTACCCAAAGTCGTTTCAAGGAAGGGGATTTGGTGGTGCTTCCGGAAGATAATGTCCGTCCCCCTTTTTGAAGCTCGGACGCATAGCGAAGTTGGTACGAGGGAGAGATGGGTTAGTGCGGGCATGCTCAGTACGTCTCGCAAGCGGCACTACCATAACCCGTCCAGTTCAAAGGCTTTGCCGTTTGGAAGCAGACGTCCTCGTCACCCGCCGGCCGGGGATGATGTTGCGGAATTAAAGGGGTCGAGGTGGGTCTCGTGGTCACGGGCCTATATTCGCATATTGCTTTTCGGTTTTTAGTTAATTAAACCTTTTCCTCTCGGAAGCAGAGCGGGCGCCTCGTTCTTCCCTCACAGACGTAATCACATTTATCGGCGACTTTAACCAAGCACATCCGGCCATCAAGCCCACCCATTCGTATTCCGCTTTCACTGTCAACTTCTTAGACGTCCAGGTAAAGTTAACCAACGGAGTCTTGTCCACAAACCTGTTCCGTAAACCTAAGGACTCTCAACAGTACCTAGCATTTAACAGCTGTCACCAGCGTCATACTAAAATTGCCATCCCTTACAGTCAGGCACTTCGGTACAGGCGTATCTGTTCCAGTGACGACGACCTGAGCAGCAATCTAGCTGAACTCAAACAAACATTCATCGATCGCCAATTTCCACCTAATTTGGTTGACGACGCACTAAACAGAGCCCATAAAGTAGATCGCAAAGCCCTGTTCCAAAACCACAAACACATGATTGATGATAGTTCCGTAAACCTCATTTTAACATTTAGCAGCAATATTCCAAGCGTTAACAGTATACTAAACCGTCACCACAGCATCCTTCTCCAATCAGAGCGCATGGGACAAATTTTTCCTCAGCCACGGCATGTTACGTACAGGCGCGCACGCGACCTGCACGGTAATCTAATTAGCTCTAAGGTTAGCAAGCCAGAACATCCAGGAACGGGTTGCCGCCCGTGCGATGGTCGCAGGTGTCAGACATGCAAATTAATGCAAAGCGCCCAAGTACTTAAAAGCACTAATTCTAATTTTTCATTCAAAATTAATGGTGACTTTGACTGTAATTCATCTAACGTCATTTATGTCATTCAGTGCGACATGCGCCAAGCACAATACGCAGGTAAGACCAAAACATAATTTCAGATCAGGTTCAACAACCACCGGTCTGACGTTACAAAAAAGCCAAACCTCCCGGTCTCTCGTCATTTCAAACAACCAGGTCATTCCCTAAATAATGTGTCAGTTTTCATTCTCCAGTCAAATTTTAGCTCAGATCGGTGCAGAGAACAACGCGAATCCTATCTCATTCACAAGTTCCAATCAACCATTAACGAAGATCTCGGAGCACTGTCAACGGTAGGAAATCTGGCCGCCTAGTTGAGCTTCTTTCTTTCCGTTCCTTTCTTTCCTTTTTCTTTCTTTCAGCAAAGTCCGAAGCGGCACTCACCCTGCCTAGGAATGTTTTTCCCCAAATACGGAGAGGGACTAAAGGAGAATGACCTCACCACCCGGACTTGACCTCCTGAAATATTCGCGAACCTGACTCACCGACAATCGCCTGTGGCGTGCCTTGTACCGATGATGACGTCACACACCAAACCTATTTAAGCAATCTGTAACCCCCTGGGCATCTTTTGTCCTGAGGAAGACAGTGCTACTGTCGAAACGTCGACCCCGTTTCTCATTCAACTTTTAATTTCTGCCCATTAACTGAACTAGTGTTTCTAACTTCCCTAAAATCTGTTGTCCGTGTATTTTTCCTTCCACAACTATATATATATATATATATATATATATATATATACAAATATAAAAATGAGCAAATGCTCCATGGCTGCACGTGTTTACACATGTTTACAATTCAAGCGTGCTTTGCACTGCGGCCTCCAGAGATGTTCCTAACACCCTGGAACATTGATGTCTTGCAGAGACACAGTGTTTGTGCCGACCCAAGAGCGTATCACATCCCTACGCTGTGCCGATGAGAGCCAAGAAGCTCGAAACGGCCGTCGAGAGCTGGGATTGTGGGACGCTTGAATTGTAAACATATTCCTCACGTGCAGCCATGGAGCATTTGCTCATTTTTATATTTGTATCTATGCTTACTGGCTTTGCACTGCGGCCTCCAGGGATGTTGCTAACACCCTGGAACATTGATGTCTTGCAGAGACACAGTGTTTGTGCCGACCAAAGAACGTGTCACATCCCTACACTGTGCCGATGAGAGCCAAGAAGCTCGAAACAGCCGTCCCAGCTGGGATTGTGGCACGCTTGAATTGCAAACATTATATATATATATATAATAAAGAGGGAAAAGCCATTAAAATGAAGTAAATGATACTAGAGGTGTTTGAAATTCAAAATTACAGATTAACATGGCTTCTATGGCTGCACGCAGAGAAACAGATACTCATGGAACGACGCGACAACACCAGAGGACATGTGTTTCGCCGTGTTTGCGGCTCGTCAGCTCTGGGTAGCTGCGCATCGTTCGGAATTGGCAAACCAGGGGTCACTCAGCGAGCGATATACGCCTGGGGAGGTGACTGAGCACTCCTCAATGCCACAGTGCAAGCCAGTGAATTATAATGAGGGGGAAAGCCATTAAAGAAACAAGTAAACGACACTAGCCGTGTTGAAATTCGAAATTACAGATTAAGATGGCTTCTGTGGCTGCACGCCGAGAAACAAATACACATGGAACGATGCGACAGCACCAGAGGACACGTGTTTCGCCGTGTTTGCGGCTCGTCAGCCCTGGGTAGCTGCGCATCGTTCGGAATCGGCAAACCAGGGGTCACTCAGCGAGCGATATACACCCGGGAGGGTGACTGAGCACTCCTCAATGCCGCAGTGCAAGCCAGTGAATTATAATGAAGGGAAACAAGCCGTTAAAGAAACAAGTAAATGATACTAGACGTGTTTGAAATTCAAAATTACAGATTAAGAAGGCTTCTATGACTGCACGCAGAGAAACTGATACTCATAGATATACATATATGAACATGATATATATATATATTTATACAACAGCAACATACAGCGACCTAATCGAAAAGTTCTCTCGCAATGGGTTCTTTACATCAGCCCAATATGGGTTTCGACTAAGATGTTCACCGTATCCCAGCCTGTTGATTTTCATTTTTATCTGTCGTCTTCGTTTGACAACGGTGGGCATACAAATCCAGTATTGTTTTGCTTCAGGAAAGCGTTCGACCTTGTTCCCCATTCACTGCTTTTGTAGAAACTCTCCACGTTGAACCCTTACAATGTACTTTCGTGGCTCAAATCTTACGCGGATAAGCGCGGGCAATCTGTCGTAATTAATGATTTTTTAATCTCAGGTATGCGTCATGGAATCAAGTGTCCCGCATGTCAAGTGGAATGGTGTCAAGGTGTCCCGCAGGGATCAATCCTTGAACCACTTTTGTTCCTTGTTTATATTAGCGATATCATTGAAGATGATGTGAAGGTGATAATGATCATCAAAGCTTCGCCAAATATTGCACACTGCTTACTTTACATAATGATATGGTTGCATTACAGTTTGATAAATGGTCCGCCGACTGGGAGTTACCCTAGAACTTGTGCAAGTACAGGTCTATATCATTTGCGAAGAGCGTGAACTCTACACACGCGACTTATAGGGTAGGCAATGCAATACTGGGGAATGTTGATGAATACAAGTACCTGGAATTTATTTTCTCCGAGGATCTTAAATGGAATAGACATATTCGTTTCGCAACCAACAAGGCCAGTCGCTGGCTCAGAATGCTAACTGGAAATTTCAAAAACGCTGCTCAAACCAGTAAAGACAACCTTTCCTTCACTCTTGTGCGCAGACGTCAAGGCTTTTATTTCGTTATGAAGAGAGAGAGAGAGAGTGGACAACCGTAATCTACCCTTGCGCGGTTGTCAATGGCTGGTCAGCTGGCACGAATGCACGTGTTTTATGGGGCACTCCTTCTGTTGGATGCATGAGTCAAATAGAAAAAGTACAAACAACAACAACAACTTTATTTTCGGCCTTGGAGAGTGGGGAGTTTCATCGCAACAGGCGATACTCTACCCCAGTGCTTGGTGGAATGGGGGGAATAAAATAACGAGCCCCTTTACAATAACGATCGAAGTCCGATGGTGTCCAGAAATGTCAGAAGAGCTTTGAGCGCAGAGCGTTGCTGGGCTGGATTGGGCCAGGGACCAAGCAATTTCGGTAGGGAGAAAGGGCGAGAGTCCAGCTGACGAAGAGACTCGGAGAGTGTGATTCGGGAAGGTTCGTAGTGAGGGCAATGAAGAAGAATGTGCTCCAGATCCTCAAGAGCACCACAGTGGCAACAGGTGGGAGAATCAATTTGTCTCAAGCGGTAACGCCACTGAGCTGTAAAGGCCACATCGAGGCGCATGCGGTGGATTAATGCAGCATCCTGACGAGATGTGTTTCGTGGCATCCGGAAAGCGAGCATGGGATCAACTCTGTTCAACATAGAGCGGGGAAGAATGTCGGTTGTCCGTTGGCGGGAAGCCAGGGGTGTCACTAGACGTCGCAGAATTGAACGGCGGTCTCCTCTGAGCAGAACAATACGGGTCCGGTTCCGAGACGAGAGTGCTGCTTCTGCGGCGCTGTCGGCCTGCTCGTTCCCCACGACACCACAATGGGCTGGAACCCACTGGAGAACTAGCCTGTGGCCTGCGGCGTAGATAGTGTGGTAAGCCATTAACACGTCGGTGACTAGGGGTGCGGATGGGCCTCGTATGCCGGAAGTTTCAATTGCTTGAAATGCAGATTTGGAGTCTGTAAAGACTGCCCATTCCCGGGGTGGAAAATCAGCGATGTGTTGTAGAAAGAAAAGGATGGCATAGAGTTCCGCAGCTGTGGAGGAGGTTGGATGTGAAAGGCGTCTTCCGTGCACGACGCCTTCGGATGGAATGACGAAGGCTGAGGCGGACTTGTTGTTTCGGGATGCGCCATCAGTATATGCTGCCGTAAACGTAGAAAACTTCTCGTCTACCAGAGCATGAAAAATGGGCTCGGAGGACTTGAGGGGGGACCTGATCTCTTCTTTGCAGAAGGTTTGGGAGGCGTACAAACGTGGGCGGTACCGGGAGAGACCAGGGGGCTTCCGGCGGTATAGTGTCCTTAGTTATGAAGCCAGTGAGAGTCTGGCGTGTCCTCTGCGCTACTCGAGAAAAAGTACAAAAAACACCTAAGGTTCCGTGCATTCGGTTTTAATCCAAAAACATCGAAAAACATACGCCGGGTAAATTTTTCCCTATTCGGTTTTATTCGCAAAACATCCAATACAAAGGAACATGCCAGGAATTATGACAGATAAATTGCTGCACATGCCCAGATTAACATTCCAACATGCCAAGCAGACTTTCGTTTATTACGGTTCTTTTCTTGGTATTTCCTATGGTTGGATGACCTGCGATAACACTGAGAGTGTTCCAGCGTCAATCTTTTTGTCCCTGATCGGATGCGCAGCTCGTGATCTCATTCTTCTGCCATTGTATGTGCCACACCACACTTGTGAACCGTTTACGGACGTGACGTCAAGAAGAATGTCGCATTTTTGGTTGTTTACTGTAGATGTTACGACAGTACATACCCCTCCACTTTCCACGTGCGGCACCCGAGATGGGACGAAAAAGGAAGAGCGCCTCGGACAACGTTTGCGAAAATCAAGATCTTGAACTCTCAGGGAAGGAAGATGTTGTCGTATGCAAGTATTGTCGCGTGACGGCTAATGTGGGCTGTGGAAGGGGTGCGACGCGCATATCGGAGCAATCGCGGCGCCACGTGATTCTGAAGAATCCTCATAACGAACAAGGTGAACAAACGCCTTCCGGTCATTTCTTGCAGCACTTACACAATTCGGACTGGTACTTCGTAAAACTGGTAATTCGAATTGGTTGTTGTTGTTAGGGCTGCATTAGGCGCGCACAGCACTGAAATTACATTCTAATTGCTATTCGGCGATAACTGTCGGGTAAACCATGTACAGGCAAGGAAAAACATAGAAAAACTCCGATTTCGCGAAAATCAATAAACATCGAAAACATTCGCCGAATCCGCCCAAAAATAAACGTAGAAAACGCGGAATCCTAAAAATAACACTGCTTGGTTTCTTTGCTCTCGTCACGGGAGAGAAAAGGGTTGTTGGGTGTCCCAACCCAAGGCCATGTTGCGTTGCGACGTCTTCTCAGGACGTAGGATGAACTTAAGATCAAGTTTCTTCTACTTTTTGTATCACGGTATGGCTTGCCCGCACCCTTCACGTTACTTCACTCAACCTACCTATGTGCTACTAAGAGTGATCACTGAAAAAAGTAGTCCGTGAATATGCTCGTTGCAAGGATGTTTTTAAACCTTCTCACTTTCCAAGAGCGATATCCGATTGGAATGGACTATCTCGTGATGGTGTTCATGCAAATTGCGTTGACACGTTTTACTCACTGTTACTCTTCGTTGGTCACTAATTTGTAGTATCAATGTTGTGACGTGTGTGTATAACACTTGTTTATATCGTCACGTTCCTTTTTTTATCCCCGATACTGTAATGCCTTCGTGGCGAAAAGATAAATAAATAAATAAATAAATATGTCGTCGACTGTGCGACTTTCGGTATTCGAAATTTTCTTTTCTTCGTTTGTATCCTGGTTTCATCTTCTGTTGTCCTTGCGCAGTGCATTGCGAAGGCGAACTATATGAGCTGAACTACAGCTCGTATCCGTGTGTAGGACTGCAGGATAAGCTCCAAGATGCGATGTTAGGTGCGAACTTACATGAGCCTTTTAGAAAATAAAGGGTAGTCACCCTCATGCAGGTCAGAATGTACATAACATACTAAGCCCGTTCTATATGAGCGTGTGAAACAATAAAAAACGTCAAAAGCAATATTTGTAACAATATGCATAATATTTAAAAATCGTGAATAGATAGAAAATGAGTGGCACTCTCTGTTTGCACTTGCACTTTCCCGTGCTCTGTCTTTGCTTCACTTCACTCTGCTGCTCTGCCGGCACCATGGTAGCGAGGGGGTGGTCAGTCATTAACGGTAACGGGTATATTGCACAAAGACCACAGGCTCAGAATCGCACCATTTCAATCCAACTACCATGAAGCTCGTTTGCTGATTAATTTGGGAGTAATTTGCTGCTTTGGGAAGTGCGGCTTTCAGTCGAGGGCAAAAGAAACAAGTTGAAAATGCCATTATGAATTCTCAGAGCCGAATATAAACGAAATATTTTCCATAGTGGCATGGGAAGATATAAGGAATCATCTGATAAGGCCTAATTACGTCACATGTAGGGTCCAGACTGTCCCTTTAAATGAATGAGGCCGAGGAGCACGCTTGGGTGACTGTTATATCCTTGTCGAGGTTAGGCGAACAACCCGGGAGGTTTGTTCACCACAGCGACATGAGCTACGTGCTGATGCAGACAACCCACAACCGGTAATTCATGGTTATACTGATGTCGTAAGCACTACTAATCTTGTCTTTCACTCTGCGCAAACTGTTTAAAAATCTTGAATGGCCGTTGCCGTCTTCCTGTCTGCTTCAATCACTGTACAACACAACAGGAAATGTGCTTTAACTTGTTGGTTGTGCTTCTTTCCCTTCCTCAACCGGTTCGTGAACCGAACCTTCTAAAAAAAAACACAACGGTTCGAACCATTATAGCTGCATTCCGGAGCTGAACCACAACTGGACCCTTATCGTCGAACTTAAACTCGATCCGAACGGATAAACGTTTCCCTTCGACTATTTCAATCACAGAAACGGAACCAAGAAAAAATCAGCTGTGGCTGTTTCGCGATGCGTGGTTTGTCTAGGGTTTTTAAGGAAGAATGGCTTTCACCATTCACAGACTCCCATTTGGTATTTGTCCTGAGGAGGAATGGTCCTCACTCTTTGTCGTAACGTCAGCTTACAGAGCTTTAATCAAATGCAGACAAATATTGAAATTACCCAGAAAGATTTAGAAAAGCTAAGGCGGCGTAGTTTCGACGTAAGCAAACACTGTGCACTCAGTCAAGTTTCGCGCAGTCAAATACCGATACTAGGTACCGTTTGCTACTTTTTGTTGTCCAGCAGAGTGAATAGTTTATGAAAACAGTCGCGAAAGGTTTTGTTTTGGAAGGATCCGGAGAGGGACCATCGCCCTCCACTGCAGAACGTCAGTTTATACGCTCGATTGCGCGCTTTGACAACCGGCCCCCCGAGAAACCGCCCCCCCCCCCGAACCCGGGGTCTGGGTCCGCCTCTGGTGTAGTGCCCGATTTGTTGCAGTGAGACCGTAATTGTACCTGTTTGTAAATTACTTTATGATTTTCTTTCCAACAAAGTAAGCTAAGCCAATGTTAAATAAGTGTCCACACTTCCTCCAGAAAGTCTTCTTCGCGGTCCACATGTCGCTTTAAACATTGGTCAGTTCCGCAACACAGAAGAATTTCTACGTTTCAGGAGCTGCACTAGAAACTCTTGAACACATCAAATACGAACGATTCAAAGAGTGGTAGTCGCCTATAGAAGTACGAACTACGGGAGGAACGGAACGATGTCGTCTGTTTGACTGTTCTAATATCAAGAAAACTGCTTTCACTCATGTTCCATCCGCTAGCGAGTTGAAACGAACAGAGGGGTCAGCGCAAAGAGACAACATAAAAAAAAAGGTACCCGAGAGGGTTGTTAATCATCGCACTAGTTTTTTTTTTTTTTCTTTTCAAATATAGAACAAATTTTCATTAATTATTTAAAACTTGCTGTCGGTCGATTACGCATGCCGCACTGAACGTGGTGCTGCTAAAGCCATTCCACCTTCCTCATGTCATGTACATACTTACGCGCTCAGTGTTGAGAAATAAATGAAAAGTTGACATTGAATACAGTGGAAACATAAATGAGAATTCCTTACTTACCGTGTGTTCCTCCGTTGAATGTTAGCTCTTTGATTTGGTGCCCTGGGTGCGGCATTAAAAAACTAGAGATGTCTTTTATGCATCTTGTAATTTTCGTTTCGGGTATTATTAAGGCTATCCGGCGCGGATGTGATCAGGCGTCAGCCACTGGGCGATGAAGTCTCCAGCCTTATCGAAGCCATACGGGATCTCGTCCACAAAACTCCCAATCACGAACCAGAAAAAGCAGGTGTTCTAAAGCGTAGCTCTTCTTCGTCTTCCTTACAGTGTTGTGCTCTCTTCAGCATGTGGGCGCAGCTAACAAAGAACTGAAAAAAAAAAAGAAAGAGTAGTGTACATCTAAAAGGCCTATCTGCAGCT
>NW_026999331.1:113935-232483 GCF_037126465.1 Ornithodoros turicata | reverse complement strand
TTTTTTTTGTTATGCTGTTTGGTGTGAGGCCCCTACATGGTAGTTTGGGAGTGGAATTTGTAATGCTTCACTGCAAATCTTTTACAGTATGACATGGATAAATTTTGTCTTTACTTTGTGTTTCGTCTTCGTTCATCTTAGTAGAAACCAACAGTGCACCGAAGCAATTCGTATGCCACCACGCGGCGACAACAGACGAGTGCGTTTTACCAAAAACGAAAAAAAAGACCTAGGCCTTCGTCGAATATGTGGAGTCTTGCCGTTGTCGGTGCTCAGTAGCCTTGAGCGCGAGCGGGCAACGGAAGTGCGCGGGTTATTTCTAATGATTTCTTGTTTCATGTTTTGTTCTTCTGCTCATGATTCGTTATTCGTTTGGAGCGTTTTCTTCTTTTTTTGTTATGCTGTTTGGTGTGAGGTCCCTACATGGTAGTTTGGGAGTGGAATTTGTAATGCATCACTGCAAATCATTTACAGTATGACATGGATAAATTTTGTTTTTACTTTGGCTTTCGTCTTCGTTCATCTTAGTAGAAACCAACAGTGCACCGCAGCAATTCGTATGCCACCACGCGGCGACAACTGACGAGTGCGTTTTACCAAAAACGGAGAGAAAGACCTAGGGCTTCGTCGAATATGTAGAGTCTCGCCGTTGTCGTGCTCAGTAGCCTTGAGGGCGAGTAGGCAACGGAAGTGCGCGGGTTATTTCTAATGATTTCCTGTTTCATGTTTTGTTCTTCTGCTCATGATTCGTTATTCGTTTTGAGCGTTTTCTTCTTTTTTTTTTTTTGTTATGCTGTTTGGTGTGAGGCCCCTACATGGTAGTTTGGGAGTGGAATTTGTAATGCATCACTGCAAATCATTTACAGTATGACATGGATAAATTTTGTCTTTACTTTGGCTTTCGTCTTCGTTCATCTTAGTAGAAACCAACAGTGCACCGCAGCAATTCGTATGCCACCACGCGGCGACAACAGACGAGTGCGTTTTACCAAAAACGAAGAAAAAGACGTAGGCCTTCGTCGAATATGTGGAGTCTCGCCGTTGTCGGTCTCAGTAGCCTTGAGGGCGAGCGGGCAACGGAAGTGCGCGGGTTATTTCTAATGATTTCCTGTTTCATGTTTTGTTCTTCTGCTCATGATTCATTATTCGTTTTGAGCGTTTTCTTATTCTTTTTTTTTTGTTATGCTGTCTGATGTGAGGCCCCTACATGGTAGGTTGGCAGTGGAATTTGTAATGATTCACTGCAAATCCTTTCTAGTATGACATGGATAAATTTTTTCTTTACTTTGTGTTTCGTCTTCGTTCATCTTAGTAGAAACCAACAGTGCACCGCAGCAATTCGTATGCCACCACGCGGCGACAACTGACGTGTGCGTTTTACCAAAAACGAAGAGAAAGACCTAGGGCTTCGTCGACTATGTAGAGTCTCGCCGTTGTTGGTGCTCAGTAGCCTTGAGGGCGAGCGGGCAACGGAAGTGCGCGGGTTATTTCTAATGATTTCCTATTTCATGTTTTGTTCTTCTCCTCATGATTCGTTATTCGTTTCGAGCGTTTTTTTTTTTTTGTTATGCTGTCTGATGTGAGGCCCCTACATGGTAGTTTGGCAGTGGAATTTGTAATGCTTCACTGCAAATCCTTTACAGTATGACATGGATAAATTTTGTCTTTACTTTGTGTTTCGTCTTCGTTCATCTTACCCGGTGTCGGGAACTTGGCGCCCCATCGCCCGGCAGCAGCCGCAGTAGCCCCCTCCTGCACTCGTGGGGGTCTCCTGCGGCGACCCCCACGTGTAGCTGTGCGTGGCTTTCCCGTGTCTGGGGAAAGGGGGATCCTGGCGGTTGAGTAGACCCGGAGGTTGTTTTGGACCCTTCGGGGCCCCTCCGGGAAAGCAACACACCGCTTTGGCCCCTGCTTCCCATAGACGGGTGGTCCTGGAAGGCCCGGCCAGGACTATTCAGCTAGTCGCCATCTCCCTTTTCATCACTTTCTCTTCCTTTGTCTCCTTCTTTCTCTCCTTTTCCTCTTTTCACCTTCTTTGGCGGCAAGGGTCAACCCTGGGCAGTCTTTCACTCTCCAGAAGCTGCGCTTGGGTATAGTGTAGGTGTACCTGCTACTGCGTCAAACGCGGTCCCCTGGTTGGGCTCCGTGGTGGGCGGCAGGACCCTTGCATCGAATTGTATTGTCACCTTTATGGCATCCTCTTCTTTAAAACCCCGAGATCGGAACCGGAAACGGTTCCGCACCGAGTACCAGCAAATTGATTTAAATACCTCAACACCCGAACCATGGTTTGCGAAGTTCCTCGTTGTCCACTCGAATGATGACACAAGACCACTGTCAAAGGTGTCTCCTTTTGTAATAGCGAAAGCACTTGAACAGCTGATAGGTAAAGAATACAATGCCAAGAAACTGGGCTCTGGAGATGTCCAGTTCCATGTTGAAAAGCGAGAGCAAAGCAGTGCGCTTCTTTCACTGACAAGCATCAACGGGATATCTGTCACAGTAAGTTCTCACCGGAGTCTCAACATTGTTAAAGGAGTAATTTCTGTGAGCGACCTTCTTGACTGTTCGGAATCGGAACTTCAAGAAGGCCTACAACAGCACTGTGTGGTAGCCGTAAAGCGAATAGTCATGCGTAGGGATGGGAAAGAAATCCCAACAAAGCACATAATCCTTTCTTTCAAGCTCCACAAGCTGCCAGAAACAATCAAAGCCGGTTACCTCAGTTGCAATGTGAGGGCTTACATCCCAAATCCGAGTCGCTGTTACAAGTGCCAGCGGTTTGGCCACGGTTCTCAGGTATGCCGTGGGCAGCCCGTCAGTGCTAAGTGTTCCGGCAAAGACCATTCGTCAGAGTCGTGCAGCAATGACTTTCAGTGTGCCAATTGCAAGGGTAGCCACCCTGTTTACTCCAGATCATGTCCTTGTTGGAAGGAGGAGAAACAGATCCTCAAGCTGAAAACTCAGCAAAATATTACATACAGTGCAGCAAAGGCACAATTGGCGTTCCAGAAGAAAGGAACCTTCTCTGATGTGGTGCGCAGGGGAGTGGCACCACTCAGAGTATCGGTGGAGACCCAGACCTCTGGGTCTCCCCTCCACACTCCCCAACACAAAGAGAGGGACACTGAGGGTTCTCCTCCAGTGGCCTCTCAGACGAACAGCCAGGGAGATGCAATGTTAACCTCAGAGGAGGTTGTTGCATCCCCTTCCGTTTGGGACGGGATTGCCATGGGCCTGTCTCAAAACACGAGTCAGAGCATGGATCTCGATGACGACGACTGCTGCTCTCAGAAGTCGTCTTCGAGTCTACCAAGTCTTTCCATGGGCAAGGAACAGAGAGGGAAAAAAGCTGGCCGAGGACGAGGAGGAAAAGCCAAGGAACAACAACAAAGGGTTCCTCCACCGAGAATACAAGCTCCTTAATCCCTCCGCATTCATGGACAGTTGTTCCACAAGGTCTTTACGCATTAGAGTAGTCGTTCAGTCGATATTCTTTTTCCTCTTCTGTGCATTTCTTATGGGTTCCCAGAGCATTATTCAGTGGAACTGCCGGGGTTTGCTGAAAAATCTTGATGATGTCCATGATTTGGCAGACAAACATCATGCTGTCTGTTTCTGTCTCCAAGAAACAAATTTGATTCCAGACACCCCTTTCCACCTCCGACGGTGGAACGTTTATCGTAAGGACCGAACAGACACGGCACGTGCTTCCGGAGGTGTGGCCATTCTCACGGCCAGAACACTTCCCACGAGAGACGTTCCACTTTCCACAAATCTTGAGGCCATTGCTGTACAGATCTGCACTGACCGTGTAGTGACGGTATGCTCTTTATACCTACCGCCATCAGTCAGGTTCGAACAGAGACAGCTTGAGGATCTTATTAATCAGCTCCCATCGCCTTTTCTACTACTGGGAGATTTCAATGCGCATCATTTGCTCTGGGGTTGTTCCAGAGTTGACACCCGAGGCAAAATGTTTGAGAAATTATTAGCATCCTTGCCAATCTGCCTGCTCAAAGCAAGGAAACGCTACTCATGTTAATGCTGCTTCGCAGTCCTTTTCAGCCATAGATATTTCGCTGTGCAGTCCATCTGTATTTCAGGACATTTCACGGACAGTGGACGAAAACCCCTATGGTAGCGATCACTTCCCTGTCCTTTTAGAGATCAATCGACCATCAGGTGCTATTAGAACCCGCCCACCTCGTTGGAAGATACAGTTAGCAGACTGGAACCTCTTTAAACAAGAAGAGTCCCTCCTTGGGCTGAACATTAAGGACGCAAATAACTATGTAACAGACACTCTTGTAAAAGCAGCAACCAAGTCCATTCCACAGTCATCAGGTCAACTGCCCAGGCGTTGCAAGCCTTGGTGGTCAGAGGACTGTGGAAATACACGAAAAGAGCGGAACCGTGCTTGGGGCAAGTTCCGGCGGTATCCAACCCCAGCAAATCTACTGGCGTTTAAGAAAGCTCGAGCAAAAGCTAGGTGGACACGCCGACAAGCAAAGAGTGAATCGTGGAAGGGTTTTGTCTCCTCCTTGAATAGCAATACCCCAACTAAGGTTGTGTGGGATCGATTAAAGAAAATAAAGGGCAGTTACACAAGCTTCTCTATTCCTCTCTTGGAGAGGAATGGTACGGTGTGCCAAACTTTAGAAGAACAGGCATATGTCTTGGGAGAACACTTCCAGAGCGTTTCTTCCTCCTCTCACTACACCAGGGATTTCTTAAAAGTCAAAGATGATGCTGAGAAATTCAAAATTACATATGGCACCAATGACAGACATGCTTTTAATAAACCATTTTGTTTGATGGAGCTGCTGCGTGCTCTGTCGTCCCCAAAACAAACAGCACCAGGGCCAGATCGAATCACGTACAGCATGTTGCAGCACTTATCAAAAACATCACTAGAAGGTCTTCTGCACTTTTTTCAATTCAGTTTGGAATCAGGGTGAACTCCCATCTCGTTGGAAAGTGGCGACAGTCATCACACTTTTGAAGCCAGGGAAAGATCCTTCCAACACATGTAGCTACAGGCCTATAGCCCTTACAAGTTGTTTAGGCAAAACGTTCGAGCGCATGGTTAACTACCGCCTGATGTACTTCCTCGAAGAAAATGGATGTCTCGACAGGTATCAGTGCGGATTTAGAGCCGCCCACTCAACCACTGATCATCTACTGCGGCTGGAAACTGTCATCAGGGAAGCGTTTGTCAAAAAACAGCATTGTATTTCCATATTTTTCGATATTCAAAAAGCGTATGATACAGCATGGCGATATGGTATCGTTCGCGACTTGTACAATTTCGGTGTACGCGGTCGTATGCTCCGCTGCATCGCAAATTTTCTACAGGACAGAACTTTTAGAGTCCAGTTGGGCACATCACTCTCACGTTCTTTTATTCAGGAGAACGGTGTCCCACAGGGTTCCGTTCTGAGCGTGACACTCTTCATAGTCAAAATGAACTCTATTGTGCACGCTATTCCGCCATCCGTCATGTACTCACTATACGTTGACGATGTTCAGATATCTTGTTCGTCTACAAGCATTTCAAGATGTGAGAGACAACTCCAACTCTGTGTGAACAAATTAGCAAAATGGTCATCTGAGAATGGGTTTAATTTTTCACCTGAGAAAACGGTTTGCGTACCCTTCTCAAGAGTAAGGGGTATGTTTCCTGAGCCAGAACTTAAAATGAATGGCCAAGATATTACGGTCAAATCTGAGCATAAATTCCTGGGTATACTTTTTGACCGCAAGCTCACGTTCAACCCTCACATAAGGAACCTAAAAAGTAAATGCGGGAAATCGCTGAACATTCTCAAAATCTTGTCACATAGATCCTGGGGTGCAGACCGTGAGGTTCTGCGTCGCATCTACACATCTTGCATCCGTTCCAAGCTTGACTATGGATCTGTCGTGTACGGCTCTGCACGAAAGTCCGTCTTGAGAGCTCTAGACCCTGTCCACCACCAGGGACTGCGACTTGTTTTGGGAGCGTTTCGCACATCGCCGGTCGAGAGTCTCTATGTGGAGTGCAACGAGTGGTCATTAGAAAGGCGGAGATTTTACCTTACCTCCACATATGCACTAAAAGTACGAAGTTATCCACGGCACCCAGCTTTCTCTTGTGTTACTCAGACACGCTGCAAACAGTTATTTCTTAACAAACCGTTATGTACATCTCCTTTCAGCTTGCGAATCCTGCAGGAAATTGAAACACACGGTTTTTCAGAGTACGATTCTACGCCTGTAGGAACTAGTGGGACGATTGCTCCGTGGCAACCACCGCCCGAACACAATACATCTTTATTGCAGTACAAGAAACACGAAACCCCCACGGCCGTACTCCTGCAAGAGTTTCTGTCTATAAAAGAAGGTTTTGGGGACCATATCGCATTTTACACAGATGGTTCCAGAACGGACACCGGTGTCTCATGTGCAATGGTTACAGACACATCTTGTAGATCGCATCGATTGCCAAACACAACTTCCATTTTCACCGCAGAAGTCTACGGCGTAATCTTGGCACTTAATCATACACTACGACTTTCCATCAGGTCATCAGTTGTGTATACTGATTCACTTAGTTGCCTGCAGGCTATATGTAGCCTGCAACCACCAAAAAACCTCCTCGTTCTTCGAGCAAAACACCTGTCTAGCCGCATAATAAACTCAGGACTTTCCTTGACACTTTGCTGGGTGCCCAGCCACGTCGGGATACCCGGTAACGAGCTCGCGGACACAGCGGCTACCAACGCACTCTCAGGTGACATAACCCCCTTTGACGTACCAGCACAGGATCTGAGGTCTGCCTTGCGTAGAGCAATTAACTTAAAATGGCAACATGACTGGGACACACAGACAAATAATAAATTACATTTGATGAAGTGCAATGTAGGTGAGCCTGCAGGAGTTTTCAAAGAGAGGCTTTATGAAGTAGTCATGTCTCGTTTGCGTATCGGCCACACATTTCACACACATGGATTTTTAATTCTCCAGAGGGACCCTCCTCAGTGTGTGCACTCTGCTGAGCAGTTGTCTATTCTTCACATTCTCATCAGCTGCCCTCTCCAGGAACATCATCGCCAAACTCATTTTTCTGAGTTCTACCGGTATAGAATTCCTCTTCACCCAGCCCTTTTGCTGGGCGATGAGCCGCTTGTAAGTTTTAGCAGAGTTTGCAAGTTTTTTAGGGACACTGGGTACCTAAGAGATATCTGAAGTCACATATATTTTTTATGTTTATATCAGTTTTAAATCGATCGTTATCTTTTAACTGGTAAAGAGATCATATATCACAGTATTGGCGCATTATAGCCTTAGTTGCTCATGTGCCAAAAAACCCGAATCATCATCATCATCACCATCATCATCGTTCATCTTAGTTGAAACCAACACTGCACCGCAGCAATTCGTATGCCACCACGCGGCGGCAACTGACGAGTGCGCTTTACCAAAAACGAAGAGAAAGACCTAGGGCTTCGTCGACTATGTAGAGTCTCGCCATTGTCGGTGCTCAGTAGCCTTGAGGGCGAGTGGGCAACGGAAGTGCGCGGGTTGTTTCTAATGATTTCCTGTTTCATGTTTTGTTCTTCTCCTCATGATTCGTTATTCGTTTGGAGCTTTTTTTTGTTATGCTGTTTGGTGTGAGACCCCTACATGGTACCTTGGCAGTAGAATTTGTAATGCTTCAATGCAAATTCTTTACAGTATGACATTGATAAATTTTGTCTTTACTTTGTGTTTCGTCTTCGTTCATCTTAGTAGAAACCAACAGTGCACCGCAGCAATTCGTATGCCACCACGCGGCGACAACTGACGTGTGCGTTTTACCAAAAACGGAGAGAAAGACCTAGGGCTTCGTCGACTATGTAGAGTAGTTAAAAATTGCTCTATCCACATTAAGACCTTCGGATCAATATTACACAAAGAGAGTTTATAAAGTAACAGTCTATGGGGGACGCGATCAAAAATGAATGAATACAGCGACTACTGGTTTATTTTCGTCAAGAGCGCGATGCAAATCATAAGTGAAGTAAGTAATTGACTTTCACACGAATAACCTTTACGAAAACCATGTTGGAATTTAAACAAAAAATTATGTTCCTCAAGCTGTGCACTCAATTTCGAATATAGGATATGTTCTAAAATCTTACAGCAAATACTGGTGATAGAGATTGGACGATAATTTGACAACACATTCCGATCTCCGGATTTGAAAACTGGTACGACCTTACCCACTTTCCAATCTGCAGGCAGACAACCAGTGTCTAGGGACTGATTAAATATTAGCGTGAGAAAAATACCAGAGATAAGTTTGGTACTTTTCAGAATGTTTGAGTTAAGGTTATCAGTGCCACAAGATGATGATAACCGTTGCTTTTCTATTATTTTTACGACGCCAATAGGGTCGATAACGATGGGATTCATTGGCATGAATGAAGTGAATGAGTCGAGGTGTGCGCAAATAGATGGTTCACATGTAAAGACAGAAGAAAAATAGGAATTGAAAGCGTTAACCATCTGGTCATTACTCATAATTTTACCTTCAGCAGTAAGTAACTGCATGTCAGTGTTACCATTGTTTGGGGAGATTGATTTCCAAAATTTCCGAGGGTCCCGGCATAATAATGAGGATAGCGTATTAAAGTCATTAAAGTATTTGTGTCTTGCTGTCTTCTGATTTGCTCTATACAGCCGAGAACAGTGTCTGTAACGATCCCACGCTTCAACAGAGTTTTGTGACCTAGCGGATCGGAACAGACGTTTAGCCTTGTTCGACAGCCTTTTCAGAATTTGTAATGCTTCACTGCAAATCCTTTATAGTATGACATGGATAAATTTTGTCTTTACTTTGTGTTTCGTCTTCGTTCATCTTAGTAGAAACCAACAGTGCACCGCAGCAATTCGTATGCCACCACGCGGCGACAATTGACGAGTGCCTTTTACGAAAAACTAAGAGAAAGACCTAGGGCTTCGTCGAATATGTAGAGTCTCGCCGTTGTCGTGCTCAGTAGCCTTGAGGGCGAGCGGGCAACGGAAGTGCGCGGGTTATTTCTAATGATTTCCTGTTTCATGTTTTGTTCTTCTGCTATGATTCGTTATTCGTTTTGAGCGTTTTCTTCTTTTTTTTTGTTATGCTGTCTGATGTGAGGCCCCTACATGGTAGTTTGGCAGTGGAATTTGTAATGCTTCACTGCAAATCCTTTACAGTATGACATGGATAAATTTTGTCTTTACTTTGTGTTTCGTCTTCGTTCATCTTAGTAGAAACCAACAGTGCACCTCAGCAATTCGCGTATGCCACCACGCGGCGACAACTGACGTGTGCGTTTTACCAAAAACTAAGAGAAAGACCTAGGGCTTCGTCGAATATGTAGAGGCTCGCCGTTGTCGGTGCTCGGTAGCCTTGGGGGCGAGCCGGCTACGGAAGTGCGCGGGTTATTTCTAATGATTTCCTGTTTCATGTTTTGTTCTTCTGCTCATGATTCGTTATTCGTTTGGAGCTTTTTCTATTTTTTTGTTATGCTGTTTGGTATGAGACCCCTACATGGTACTTTGGCAGTGGAATTTGTAATGCTTCAATGCAAATTCTTTACAGTATGACATTGATAAATTGTGTCTTTACTTTGTGTTTCGTCTTCGTTCATCTTAGTAGAAACCAACAGTGCACCGCAGCAATTTGTATGCCACCACGCGGCGGCAACTGAGGAGTGCGTTTTACCAAAAACGACGAGAAAGACCTAGGGCTTCGTCGAATATGTAGAGTCTCGCCGTTGTCGGTGCTCGGTAGCCTTGGGGGCGAGCCGGCTACGGAAGTGCGCGGGTTATTTCTAATGATTTCCTGTTTCATGTTTTGTTCTTCTGCTCATGATTCATTATTCGTTTTGAGCGTTTTCTTCTTTTTTTTTTTGTTATGCTGTTTGGTGTGAGGCCCCTACATGGTAGTTTGGTAGTGGTATTTGTAATGCTTCACTGCAAATCCTTTACAGTATGACATGGATAAATTTTGTCTTTACTTTGTGTTTCGTCTTCGTTCATCTTAGTAGAAACCAACAGTGCACTGCAGCAATTCGTATGCCACCACGCGGCGACAACTGACGAGTGCGTTTTACCAAAAACGAGGAGAAAGACCTAGGGCTTCGTCGAATATGTAGAGTCTCGCCGTTGTCGGTGCTCAGTAGCCTTGAGGGCGAGCGGGCAACGGATGTGCGCGGGTTATTTCTAATGATTTCCTGTTTCATGTTTTGTTCTTCTGCTCATGATTCGTTATTCGTTTTGAGCGTTTTCTTCTTTTTTTTTTTTTTTTGTTATGCTGTTTGGTGTGAGGCCCCTACATGGTAGTTTGGGAGTGGAATTTGTAATGCTTCACTGCAAATCGTTTACAGTATGACATGGATAAATTTTTTCTTTACTTTGTGTTTCGTCTTCGTTCATCTTAGTAGAAACCAACAGTGCACCGCAGCAATTCGTATGCCACCACGCGGCGACAACTGACGAGTGCGTTTTACCAAAAACGAAGAGAAAGACCTAGGGTTTCGTCGAATATGTAGAGTCTCGCCGTTGTCGGTGTTCAGTAGCCTTCAGGGCGAGCGGGCAACGGAAGTGCTGGGGTTATTTCAATTGGTTTCCTGTTTCATGTTTTGTTCTTCTGCTCATTATTCAGTATTCATTTTGAGCGTTTTCTTTTCTGTTTTTTTTTTTGTTGAGCTGTTTGATGTGAGGCCCCTACATGGCAGTTTCGCAGTGGAATTTGTAGTGCTTCACTGCAAATTCTTTACAGTATGACATCGATAAATTTTGTATTTAATTTGTGTTTTGTCTTCGTTCACCTTACACTCTAAGAAAAAAAAGGAGTCGTGAAGCGTCAGATGCGCCCCTGACCAACCTGTCCAGTCGCCGTTTCTCTGGCAATGACTCTCCTTCCTTCTCCCACTCCTTCGAGCGGAATCTGCTGCGTGCGAGAACGGGAGGAAGGTGGACCCGTGGAGCCGCTAGCAATGCCCTCAAAACGTGAGGCTGCGAGACTGCTGCTCGCATGCAGTAAAACGCATAGGTGAAAGATTTGCTCCGCTAATGTGTGCAAAGTACAGCTGTTAATATGCCATGTAATGATTGTGCACCTCTTAGACAACTAAAAAGTAAAACGAAGAAGTGAAAACATGCAGATACACGCATAATGGGCCTCCCAACTGATATTTGAGGCTCAGGGATTTGCCGCTCCACATTTTGGATCCCGTCAACGGATTTGAAACATGCAGAAACGCGCGAGGGTGCTTGCACATGGTCTTTCTAGTTTTGTAACTTTTCGTTCATCATTTTCGCGAGACGTTTGCCTGAGGATCGCACGAGTGTCACTCTGTTTGTGAAATACAAGTCGTCGACGAGGCAAAATCTCAGTGGGAGGCGATGACTGTGCAGATGACGTGAATGAGGCATTACCGGGCTCAAGCTTTCGATACCGTAACGGTCAAACTGCTGATACAGGTAAATGGATATCTGATTTCCTTGTATTGCACGCGTTTTCTGCGCTTCTTTGCACAATGAATACAGGGACAGTTGTGGTGTGTGAGGAAGAGTTCGTGTCTAAGGGTACGCGCAAAAGTCGATTGTACAAACGCACATGGTTAGAAGATATGGAAACAGTGTTGCGTCTGTCTGCATGTTGCTGTGTAATTGAGGATACAAATCAGTTGTTTTTTCTCCCCCCGTTTTTTGAATGTGCTTCTCTGCCTGTGGTCTGCCTTTCCATTAGTCAGGTGAAAGGCAGACTGGTTGGTGAATCTGCGCAGTTCAACGTAGGACGGAATTTCCACATGTCTGATGTTTATATAGTGCAGTTGCTAGATTTGTTATGATTTTGTGCACGTTTTGTTCTTATGGAAAGCTTTTCTTTTTTGTGTGTGTGTGTGAAGCATGTATTTCTGCGCAGTAGGCAGCTTCATGTGAGCTGTACTCAGAACACCGCATCAGCTGAGATTGCGTTTTATATCGTCATGCATTACGCATATGTCTTTTTCCAGCTCCTTGCCTTTGAAATGGAAGCACAGTAGGCACGTGTGCCAACACCCATACATGAGAGGCGAGAGCTGGAGTCATGATCTTGTTGCTGTTGACCTTGGCACCTGCTTTGCAGAACTTAGATGCATATGTAATCCTCACCTCGTCACCTTTCTACTCTAGCAGTTCAGATAATTCTTCGGTACACCAGATGCATGCGAATACCTGCTTCTCCCCAGTGGTAGACCCTTCTGCTGTAGTTATGAAGGTGTCTGCTGGTCAGAAAGCAGTGGCTCTGTGTTGAAGGTATGACAGTGCACAATCTCAATTTATTGAATAATAATAATAATAATAATAATAATAACAATAATTTTTATTAGTGCCCAAGAACGGCCGCTAAGGCCATGGTGTTGGCGCACATAATACACATAACTCACAGTGGATACAATACATAAACGCACAAATAATTACGTAGACGTATATATAATACATATACTGTGGGATACTAACAGAGGTACATTACAAACATACGTACATAACAGGCATACGTACTTACATATTTACAGACAAATATACCACGCAGTACACGCCATGAAACATCAGCAACAAAACTACATAACACGCATACGTACTTACATATTTACAGACAAATATACCACGCAGTACACGCAATGAAACATCAGCAACAAAACTACAATACGTAGATTACGCGCAGCACGTAAGTTATAAGATGGAATGAGACGATATAGGGTACAAAACAAAGGAAACAATCACGATTGAAAATTCACTGATGAAGGGGATGCGCTGGAGGCGTGGAAAATATCACACGTGGGGGAAGCGAGTTCAGAAGCATTTGACAGCGGGTAATTGGATCGCTGGGGCAGAAGCGTTTAACGTAGACGACTGGTGGACTACGAAAAGCCGCGCGAGGAATACAAAAGTTTAGGAGGCTCAGCAAGAGTGGCGAATCAACACGGGCATGGACACATTTGTACAGAAATGGGGCGTCGGCGATAGAGCGACGTGTGGCCAGTGGGTGAAGGTGAAAATATTGCACTAGTGTGTCATAGTCATATAATAACTTTTTCCGTAAAAAGCCATTGTGTATGATATGGAGCGCTCGTTTTTGTACAGCCTCGAGACGCTTTGTATCAGTACCTGAAAGTGCGTTCCAAGCAACAGAGGCATATTCAAGCCTGGGAAGAACCTAGGACTTGCAAAGTTTAACAAAGACAGCAGGAGTCTGAAACTCCTTCCATGTATATGACAGGAGGCCCAGCGTGCGAAGAGCGGAAGAACGAACCACAGTGACATGTTCATGGAATAGCAGCTTGGCATCAAAAATAACTCCTAAATCTCGGATACTGTCAACACGACATATTTCAATGTCGGAGAAGTATCGAAACACAGAGATATTTGTCTTGCGTGTGAACGAGACAACCTTCGTCTTTGCGCTGTTAATTTTGAGACCGTTAGCACTGCACCATGACAGTATATTGGATACATCTGCCTGTAGGCTGTAAGCAGTCGGAAACCCAAGAGATCACTTTCATTAATTTGAAATCATCCGCATACTGAAGTAGAGTAGAATGTTTGACGCAGGATGACATGTCATTCACAAAGATATTAAAAAGCAGGGACCCCAGATGTGGGAACATATGCATCTGAGTACGTGCCCGAGACAAAAACAGAACAGGAACGCTGACTTAAGTATGACTCGAAGAATGCAACAAGCGAGTCAGAAACACCGGATGTACGTAGCTTATCTAGTAGGAGGCCGTGACTCATTAAATCGAAAGCTTTTGATACGTCGAAGTAGACAACATCAATCTGACCGCGAGCACTGACGACAGGGGCAACGGAAGACATGAAGGATACCAAATTTGTTACCGTAGATCTGCCTGTCATGAAGCCATGTTGAGAGTCAACGAGCTTGCGTTTGAAAAACGACGACAAGTGCGTATATATGATGTGCTCAAACGCCTTAGAGGGCGCGCATAGAATATACTGATCGGTCTGTAGTAGGTCGCAATGTGCTGGTCTCCTGACTTGTGGACAGGAATCACAACGGATTACTTCCAGTGACTAGGGAAATTACTGCATCTCAGTGACAAGTTATAAATAAACGATAGTACAGGTGTAACAAGATCAGAGTAAGCTTTCAGAAAAATAACTGAAATTCCATCAGGGCCAGGTGCTGTTGTGGGTTTCAACTTGCGGATCGCGTAGCTTACATCACTCTCAGTAATAACAAATGTAGGCAAATCATCAGTGTACGGTGCGGTCTTGAAATCAGCGGAAGCAGTAGTGTTACTGGTACCGTCGTACACCGAACTAAACTGCGCAGCAAACATCTTTGCAACGGTTGGGGGGTCAGAATACAAAGCGTGACCGTCACTGAGAGAAGGCGACATGACCGCACCGCGTTTCTGAAGTTTGTGCCACTTCCAGAAGTTACGAGGATTATCATTTACATTCGCTTCAACGGTGCTCAAGTGCAACCTGCGGTCGTGCACAACGGCTTTTTGAAAACGTGCGTGAAAAATAACAAATTGTCGTTCGAGAATTCTTGTTGTGTCGTCTCTCTCCCTCCCCGTCTCGGGTACCACCTCTCTCATCATGCACCAGCTTGTCAGCGCCCTGTCACTTCTTTTGTTCGTAGTCAGCCGCGTTCCCATGTCTTTTATACCTCCTGTGAAAATACTTTTTCTTACTGAGATAGCGACGCGATTCAGGGGAAAACCAGTGTGGACACTTTGAACGACGAGGTGTATACTGCGGAACATACTTAGTAATGCTGTCAACAAAAATTTCGGTAAAGCGGGATACGGCGTCGTTGGGGTCAGAACAGCTAAGTACAGACGAGAAATCACACGAATCAAGATGATGATAGAGGCCGACATAGTCTCCTCTATCGAGAGCCAACCTCGAGGACTGGGGACGCGTGACATGGGCCCATACGTGTGGGAGTACAATGGACAGAGGGGGGTGATAACCATCAATAGGAACGATAGGCGAGAGAGCGCGCTCGACAGAGGCACTGAAGTTTGAAAAACATAAGTCCAGCGTGTAACCGTCCTTGTTAGGGATATTATTCATTTGCATGAGCTGATGAAAGTGAGCAAAGTCAAGAAGTGAATGGCAGAAACGGACTGAGCAGGAGCTATGCGCTGTTACGTTATTGCTAGTAAAGTCAACACCAGGAGCATTGAAGTCACCCAAAATTAATATTTTACATTGTAGTCGAATTAATTTTTCTCCCAGAAGTAGGAAGTACCTTTCAATGGCATCTGGGCTATATCCTGGGTGAAAGTAGTGCGCGCCTATTAGTATCCGGTCATTGCCACTGAGGATGAGCTCAACCCAAACACAATCGGGCACTAGGGTTGTTGAGCTGGGCCAGAGGGCGCTCCTGATTACGGCAGTCAGCGGAACTTGTGGCGATAGTGCTAAGTTCTCCAAAGTAGCGTGTTCTCTGATCACGCACATGGTATGTGCTGTGTCAAAATGGCCAAGCTGTGTTGCGATTTTTATAAGGCAAAAGAGACCGGGGATTGTTTCCCCATCAAGTCGTAAGAAGGGAAACCGTTAATAGCGGCGCGTTTTTGGCGCATGGCAGAATATTATCGGACACGCTCGAAATACGAGTAAAATGCCGGTGCTCCCCAGGTGCCGTAGATCTACTAGCTCTGAGCGAAACCTAACTGAAGAATAAAGCATGAATGCATACAGTTGGATATCTCTGGTTTCAAATATTTTACTCGGGTTAACGAAGAAGGTGTGAGAGCCGGTGGAGTAATGATTTATAAAATGAACGGAGCGAGCAGTATGCATACTTGTCAGTAGCCAGTAGTTGGGTATTTTTATGAGCGTTACATTTCCTCTTTGCTTACTCGAAACCATGCTACCACTTACCACATATCCGTGACTGTTTTGAAAGAGAAGAATATGGGAGTCAGATCAGAACAGTCATCAGAACAAAAATTTAAATGTATTTGTGGCTGAGATTATTGACTTTGAGGGACTAACGTAATGAGAGACATGTCTCGAGTGCAATACAACTTTCATAATCCAATGACCAATTGCAATGACTCCCGGTGGATCCTGCACAGGTCTGATCATTTTGGGATTTACATGCGCTCGTGACATCGCATACTTCTCCTATGCTTGCCATGCACTCGCTGCTTAGGAATTTGTTCCACCTATAGCTGTAGAATATGTAACTAAAAATTAAAAATAAATAAATGAATGCGTAATCCACATTACTCATGATTCTCACATAGTACTACGCAGCTCCAGACATAGGTCTACGCATGGGTCTACGTCTACGACAGAATGGCGTAAACGCAGACGAGCTGATGGACAAAATTCATTATATAAAAAAAAATCTGAGCGTGGAGCATGAAAGAGATACAAAAGACCGAACAGCTCAAGTTTATAAGCTTGCAGAATCACACAGCTATCAGCTTGAGTTTGAATGCAAAAAATAACAGAAAAACGGATATGATACCGGTACGCTCCGGTGGTCTTTGTGCAGTTCGTACATTTTATAACAGTAACGTGATCCAGGCTTATTTTTCCCGTTCCACGGGCTGTACATTCCCCAGATATTGCACGGAAGCAGGTGGAAGGTCGTGCACAGCGCATGTAATCACATTCATCGCACGACGAGTCTACTTTGAAACTTTGCCTCCCCGTACCACCAGGGGAGAAACGCAGCGCGACACTAGCGCCGCGTTTCTCCCCTGGTGGTACGGAACGGCGCGACAGCTATAACGGGACCGCACAGCAATAAGCGAACCGCCATCCCTTTGGGCTTGCGTCTCACAACGGTCGGACCTAAAGACAGTGTAATATTCTGGAAAACACGAGGAACTTGGTATGCCTGACCACAGCCACGTATCAGTCAAACAAAGGACATCAGAATCAAGATCAATGACATTGTGGAAGCACTCAACGTTTTTCGTACGAAGGCCGCTGACATTCTGATAATATACGGTGCAGCCAAACACATTATTTCTGCCGTTATGCAGGTACTGCATCGTGTTGAGGGGAGGTGGCTGCGTCATCGCGGGGAGCCGCTTGAATCATGGTAGGTCGGAGAACGCTAGAAAATTCACGGAATAGACAGTCGCTTGGCCAAACGTTCTCATCCAGCAACTTGGTGATGTCGGCGTCAGTGCAAGTAACGTGGAATGACGCATAGGCCGGGCTGCGGGTAATCAACTTGGTGCACACGGGAGACACTACTTCTACACTGTCTCGCAAGTAGGACGCGACGTCTTCAGAACTAGTCGATGGGCAGAGACGGGTGACAAAGACCACTTTACCTTTGTGTGCGCTGGCTGGGGACGCGGCCTTGAGTAGTGAGGCGGTAGCCTTCCCTCGTGTGACCTCCAGGTGTCACATATTTAGTCGTCATTGTAATTTGCCTATCGCATCAGGTGCCCTTGTCAGTGCTATGTTCTGCTTCCTGCCACCACTGCTAAGAGAGAAGACAGATGGAGCCATTAAGTTGTTGGTAAGCAGTTCTTTGTGCTGTAGGTCTATTTTGCTGAGAAGGGGTGGGTGCGTCTCCAAGATATGTGGAATACTTGTACACCTATCTGAACCATCGTCCAACCTCTGTAATAATGGACATAAAGGCGCATACAAAGATTATGCGTAAACATGCACACATTAGGTTAATATAGAGGGTTCTTACTGAATACATATATTTATTTGCAGATAAAGATACAATTATTTATTTTAGGTAGATTCTATCACTGGCCCTAGGTTACTGGCATTGGACCCTACAACTGGAGCTGTACGATATCGGAGTTAGTCAATTAGCTTAATGTTTGAATTATTCGTTTTAGGAGTAGGTAAAGTTTGGCTAGAGTTGGAGCACCCAATTAGGCTCACTGCAGTTAATATGCACCTTCGGAGGTCACGCTAGTAGTTTGTTTGTGCTAGAGTACACATTTCTGTTTTAATATCTAGTGCATGTACAGGGTGTTTCATGTAAAGTGATAAAAAAAATTGGAACTGGCGACGTAGGCGCTGGAGCATTGCGGGACCTTCGGTAATTAACAGTTCTGGAAACATCTCACCATCGAGGAAGGCTTTGGGCAATTTTTAATTGAAGGAAATTTATTTTTAGTCAATAGACGACTTCAGAAAATCCCAGTGCTCTTTGCGCACGCATTGCATCCTGGGCTCTTGCTGAGCAGGGGAACGAAGAAGAATCCTTCTCATTTCGCTTTCGCTGACACGTCGTGGACAATCGATCGGTAGGGGAGAAATCGGTACAGTTTGGAGGCCACCCGTTTCTTTCGTACTAGTAAACTCCCACAGTTCAAAGCGGCGCTATAAGCACTCTGGGATTTTGTGAACTCGTCTATCGAACTTCGATGCCACGCGAACCTCACTTTCTTTTTGCAGCAATACGAAGTCCTACACGGATAGCGCCCAAGAGGCCCAACGAAAACTATGCGAACATAACTAAAGAAGATGGCGTTGCGTGTAGAGCATACATAGTACTTTTTCAACAGTAAGCCAGCTTTGGCATTTTCTTTGACTATTTCGTTTATATTTGGTATTGTGGCTGCAACATACGGCAGAAAATGACTAATGAGAAATTATTGGCAGTTATCTATATTCTAGTAAGTCTAGTAAGTACTGCTAGTTGCTATAACTAGTTGCTGTGCTTCATTGATTTCCATGTAACCTTCCATTGTAGTGGGGGTTGCCTTGGAAAGCCCACCCTTATTCAGTTTTTGCGTGCTACAGCTGAGTGACAAACGCCTGTGAGATTGCAAAGACACAGCACATGTTCTTGTTATCAGGGGGCAAACTGGGAATTAATCTGGAATAGCAGTAAAATGTTACTCGAATGTATGAGACGGGATACGAAAAGATTTGAAGACAGCGCGTAAGTGTTACTAGCAGACTTCTTACACAGTAACAATGGCAGCATCAACGGAAAGTATGCAAGTGTTACTTGAATTCTGGTGGCAGCATCACCAGCCTGCACATCAGTAAGATGTTCGTGCTGTTGCCAGAAACCTTTTTGCATTATTTTGTGAATTTTTCGGCAACTTTTCATATCGAATCACATCCGAATTGTTCTCTCAGGTAATGAGAATTCGTTCTCTCTCAGTTCGGAAATCCACAGGTACCATTTCCGTATCTGCAGCAGGAAATATCAGGCTGGTGTGTTTTTGAAGGCACCCCCGTGTAGATGGCATTTGGTCTCACCGCAAACGAAAAAAGAACAAGAACAAAAACATTCATCCCAGTCAAAAAATAAATAATTCAGCTGTTCACTCTAACTGGATGAACCTGGTTTCAAGAAGTCTAGGACAGTAAATGGCCACTACGCTCAGCAAGTGCTAGTTCTTAATGGATGCGGATCATCAGATCTGTGCAGGGCTGTGAACAACGTCAAAGTTGAGGAGGTGGTTCGGGTGTTTCAATTTAATGGGCAAAGCATGTGTAACCTAGTCACTTAGCCTGTTGCTGCTATCTTGTCTCAAAGGAGTGCTAATTGTGAAAGGAATAAAAATCTGTTATAGTAAGCCTATAGTCTGGAACCATTCAGTAGCTTGTTAAAAATGTAGACTACCATTTACAACAAATTATGCATTTCTGCTGTTCGAACTGCCAGTACACTTTGGTGTAAGTGACCAAACTAAATTTATATTTGTGCGTTCTGGCCACGAACTGGTGCAGTTAGCGAGTACTGCAGGGAAACAGAATTTATAGCAAAGGTGCTTCGTTTTGGCGCATTTTTTGTGTGGGGGTGGAAGGTCCCCCCACTCCCGGGGGCATCAAGTGACTCCCCCTATGAGGTCACTTGATCCCGGTAGGAGTCAAAACAGATTAATGGAAGTGGGAGTCAAATGACTCCCCTTGATGCCATCAAATGACCCCCCCCCCCTGCCTTGATGGAGTCACAGTGACTCCAGGAGGGGGGTTATATATATGGCAGGGTTTGACTCACCCAAAGGGAGTCACCCTGACTCCCTTATTTTTTAGTGTAGTAGAAACCAACAGTGCACCGCAGCAATTCGTATGCCGCCGCGCGGCGACAACTGGCGACTGCGTTTTACCAAAAACGAAGAGAAAGACCTAGGGCTTCGTCGAATATCTAGATTATCGCTGTCGTCGGTGCTCGGTAGCCTTCAGGGTGAGCGTGCAACGTGGGAGCCAGTCCTTGTGACTGGTGTTCCGCCTCGATGCCAATACACTGCGCGCAACGGAAGTGCGCGGGTTATTTCTATTGATGTCCTGTTTCATGTTTTCTTCTTCTGCTCTTGATTGGTTATTCGTTTTGAGCGTTTTCTATTTTTTTTTTTTTTTGTTAAGCTGTTTGATGTGAGGCATGGCAGTTTGGCTGTGGAATTTGTAATGCTTCACTGCCAATCCTTTACAGTATGATATGAATGAAATTTTGTCTTTACTTTGGTGTTTCGTCTTCATCTTAGTAAAAACCAACAGTGCACCGCAGCAATTCGTATGGCACCACGCGGCGACAACTGACGAGTGCGTTTTACCAAAAACGAAGAGAAAGCATCTTCATCACTGTCAATAACCCTTGCTCGCTTAACCCTCTTTGGAGGCAATTCAGTTGCGCGTCTTCCGCCTCGATGCCAATACACAGATGTGTACTGTGACAGAGGTAACATTTTCTGTGCATCTTCACAGCACTGTGAAAGTGAAAATAAAATGAACGGGTTCTTACTGAAAGTTCCTTTGACCACAACTTCCATTTCTTCATACTGGTTACCTGGGTGACAAGTCTTTCGACTTTATAAGTAGGCAAGGTGGGCCATTTGCATTGGCTGCAGGAGAGCCATAAACAAGGCACCACCTCCACCTCGTTATGCTCTTCAAAATGCACAATTGCATAGGGCACCTGCGTATTGGTTTTTGTAGAGTGCATGCAGGGCGGAAACATGTTTGGCAACTCAGCATTCCTGTGTGCATTTCAACAGGATTAGTAGGAACCATGCATCAGGGGTTACATTCACAATGATCAAGAGCAGCTGATGTTGGACAGGGCTATGCTGCATGCAGCCACAGTGGCATCAACATAAACCTTGTCTGCATTGCTTGAACTTTCCAGAGTTGCAGAGCAGAGATGTTAACTTCATTTACAGAAGAAAGGGCCTAATTTAACTCAAACATCTGAACCCGAAAACCTTACCCCATCATTCCAGAAATATAAGGAAACTTCTTAAAGTAACTGTAATGTGAAACATAACCACAATGTTTCAAGATAGCATTATGCAGAACTAGGCTGTTCGATGACACACACAAGTCATCACCTCTGAGTTCTTCATACTTCTTGCACTAAACAGTTTTGGACACCTCTAGAAACTGAAAGGTTGTGACCCTCAACATTTGCCAAAGTTAAAGCTGGGGTTGGCTTCAGATAAGTGGACAAACATCACGTGATACTGAAGTACAACGTAACGCGTTTCATACAACTTCTTAATTACTGTTGCACTTTTTTGAAGGAGGGCAGCAACTCCTCATAAGTTTGGTCGTATAATATGCGTCATGATCGCTCACCATGATCGAACTCACCAATACACCATATCGACCTTCACGTGAGTTCGTAGCCGCGGGTCTACTCATGACTTACCAGATGATTTGAGTTTCTGGGCTGGAAATGTCGATCTATCCTCGTGTTACAAGATTTCAGGAAAGCATACAGGTGTTTTTATAGGTTTGCCATTCACATTACAGATCCTTTAGATAGTGGTGGAATGCTAGAGAGCGGGAATACTTTCAGAGTGAACGGACCTTGCTGATGGGGTGAAGGTTGGTTCCTAAAGAGCATGAGTAATCACAATTTACTAGCACTGCAGATGTATTAGTGACATTGCTACCTTTATCGTGCCATAACACAGGCATACAGCTTTTTCAACATTCACCAAAGGCCAAGCTTTCTTTATGATATGATTTTTCCATTCTTTATGGATATGATATTTCCATTCACAGAACAGTAGCTGTCAGGTCCTTTCGTTTTTAAAACAAAGGTGCCTGTCCTCATGGTGTCATACTGTGGCTCAGTGCAGCAATCAAGGAGCGGACCACGGTTGTATGTCTTACTGAAACCTAACCTTTTCCCCTCTCTGACAACTTCAAGCTGAGCAAGCTGTGTCTCACTGTAACGGTTGTACAACTGGGACAGAGTTGCCCCTGGTTTCTTGGGCTGCCTTTTCAGCGCTTGCATGTTGCTCTCAAATGGAAAAGCGCTAAAGGAATCCAGGGGCCCAAGATTTTTTACATCGTCTGTCAAGTGGAGGAGGCAGTGTACGTTATCTGACACAAACTCGCGGCCATAGATTTCAGCGAATCTGCTCACAAAATGCTGAAGCATACTCATTCTGCTGTTGGCACAGCCCTTCCATAGCCAGAATAGATATGGCACCATGTAATGTGAGGAAGTCCTGAAACAGTGGTTTCGGAAGCACTGTCTCAAGAATCACAGGACCGGTGTAAAGCAAGAATAGTCTAAATTCTGTGGCGTTCCACCGGTCCACCTCATCTACACCACGTGGCTTCCTTACAAAGTCACTCGGAATGCACTTTTGCAAATCCACAGCCATCATGTTTATGGTTGCCCTTTGCGATGGTCCAATGCGGACAGTTAGAGGAACTGATACCCAAAGAACAATCAGTTTTATCATCACACCTGCACATAAGGTGCATGTAATCCAGAGGTGCGGTTCTTATAATGTCAATCGGTAACTCTGTGGTTACTGACAAGTGGCGGTGATGATCTGGGTCAGCCTGTGCCCGGAAGGTATTGTCTGTCCGCAGAGAGGATGTTGTGGTGGCAAAGCATATTCTATTCTTGTAATAATCCCCCTCATCAGTGCATTTGGGGCAGCCTGCATGTCCAGTATGCCCCTTGATTCCATATACAGGGTCTTCCATTTAAGAGACCCCACCTTTAAAAAATAATGAATCATCGCAGAAGAATGAAACCAAGTGCATAGTGTTACCAGTGACCTGGAGCATTTAATAGTATTTTTTGTCGCGCAATTAACTGATTAATTGATTAATTTAATTTTCTAACTTTTTAATTAGGAGGATCACACCGGAGATGTCAACTGTGAAGTTGTGGGCGTTGACAAGAGAAAGCGAATGCAGTGTGTTGCAACTCTCTAGCTCATACGAGTCTTTTTTTCCCGGGTCAGCAGAAAGGGCCGAGAGTTCCAAAACCACGACGGAATCAGTTTCCGTCGCGCGAAAAGAGCGCTTGATTGCAGCGCTTTCTCACGGCCGCTTGACGAACAAGCATTGATGCCGTCCGTTCCGCCTATGCTGTTATCTGTCACGGGTGCGAGGACACCAGCGGGGTCACTGTGGCGCTTTATCTCTTGATTCTTTGTTTTTTAGGCGTGAAGCGACACAAAACACGGGAAGCGGAAGATATCTGCTCACGGCTTACCTTGAACCACGAGCGCGAGATTATTAAATCAATAAGAAAGAAAGAAAAAGCTGTGGGCTATCACTGTGCCGGCATTCTTTGTTGAACGCTCCGAGGGACAAACAATGCCCTACTCCAACGAACAGAAAGCGGACATGGTCCTTGCCCTAGGTGCTGCAGGGGGCAAAAAGAAAAAGACAGTCAAGATATTTCAGAGGTGGCACCCTGGCACAAGACCACACCCATCGACTAGTCTATTGTCCGTCAATACGAGGCGCTGAAGCAATATGGCAGGTTCATCAAGGAGCGTTGTAGGCCAGCGGAGCTGTCAGACGATGTTCGCATCAACATCTTGGCATTTCTTGAGGCCTACCCTGAAGCTAGCCTCCGCGAGGTGAGCAGGCAGACAGACGTCCCGTTGTCCACGGTGTTTAGAGTGGTAAAAGAAGCAGGCCTCCATCCATACCACATACAACTTCACCAAAGGTTGGAACAAAAGGACTTTGAAAGCCGGTTGAACTACGCCAACTTGCTTTTGCAGATCGTCGATGAGAACCCCCAATTTCTAAGAAATGTCATACGGACTGACGAGGCAAATTTCTCTCGTGACGCACAGGTGAACTTGCATAACGCTCATTACTGGAGCGCAACTAATCCGCATTGGCTTGGAAGGACGCGCCACCAGTATAAGTGGTCGCTCAACGTGTGGTGCGGTATCTGCGACGGAGCTCTCATTGGCCCCGTCTTCCTTGATGGGACACTGACCGCGGTGAGGTACCTCAATGAGATTCTATTGGGCCCCGTGGAAGAGTTCTGCGCCAACGTTCCACTGGCACGGCTTGGCAAGCTGTGGTTTCAGCACGATGGCGCACCCGCCCACAGCTCTAGCCAAGCTCGTGCCTATCTCGACAGGGCATTTCCTAGCCGATGGATAGGAAGGTACGGACCTGTGTCGTGGCCTGCGAGGTCCCCAGACCTGACGCCGTTAGATTTCTTTCTGTGGGGATATCTGAAGAATCGCGTGTACGACCAGGAGACAACAACACCTGATGCCCTTAAGGCGAGGATCACGGAAGTGTGCCGTGGAATCCCCGCGGCCACGTTGCGGAGGGCAACGGAGGACACAATTAAGAGATGCATGTTGTGTGTGACTGAGGAAAGCGATCTTTTCGAACACCTGCTCTGAATGTACATAGTATTGTTTCGGTCATGTTAAAATACCTGTGTAATGTTCTGTAAAATAAGTTGAATGAAAAAGAAGGCATACTATTTTTATCTACTCGTTTAATTCTTTGTTTGCTTGAACAAACTTCGGTTGCCAGTTTGAAAAAAAAAAAAGACGATGGCTTGGTTAAGGCTATGGTCTCACTCCCCTCTTAAAAAGAGGCAACTTTGTACCAGACCTGTAGCTCTCATTTTCGTCTGTTGGTGGTGAAACTGGTGTCATTCGGAAGCTATGATTTTTGACTCGGGGGGACCGTCTTCCGATTTTCGGCCAGGCATGCGGTTGCGGTGCCATAAGGCCTGGAACATGCCAATATATCCGATTATTGGTGGTCTTTGTACGAAACTGGCGCAAAAGGGAGAGTGAGAGAGGGAGAACCGTCTCGCTCTTATTGATATATGATGCCGATAATCCGGAAGCGCCTTCAGAAAAACATGAAAAAATGCCTTTCTGTGGCTTCCTTTTCGAGGTGTTCTAATGTCATCACACCGGCCTTGAAGTGGCAGTGGATAAGCAATTATGCGCAAAACAATTGCTGAAAATTTCAGCATGATTGGAAGAGCATAGCGCAGGTTATTACCCTTCCAAAAAATTCCGACCAAACCGAAACTATACAGGATTTTCGGTGGCCACATCGTGGCGGAGCATGTAACTAACGTGTGATCAACTCCAGTATTCTGCGAAAGGTGGCGTTTGCGTCACCTGTGTTCATTACGTCGCGTTTGTTGCGCACTGCTCTGGCTGTGCCGCCGCCGCTGTGCTGCGGGACGCATTCATTCGCGCCGTGCTGACTGTCGTGTTCTGATTTGAACTGTTGATATTGCGGTAGGCTGCACGTTCATAGTATCGTTGCTGCTGCCGCTTCGCACAAACTGGAAACGCGCGGCAATGACACGGCCGTGCAAGAATCCTCGGAAACCGCGGAGTTGCGGTCGGAAATCAGTCCGCAAGCTGCGTCGGCGGCTGGCGAGAGAGAAACCGTAACTTTGTACTGTTGCAGTGCGCTTGCTCTTATTTATTTGTTATTCCCCGTAGGCAATCCAAGCTGTGGCCTTTGCCCCCTTGTATGGTCTTAGGCATCTGTGGTCTTAGTCTAGTGTCATTGCCTTGACTCTGGGGGCAGGACTGAGAAGCACCTGTATTACGACTCTCCCACAGTAGTAAGTACTGACCACGCTTATCCGGAAACGCTACAAGGCTTCTGGACGCCATTAATTAGCAATTAGAGCTAATTGGGAACCCCCACATTAATCAGCATCATCCAATGAGTCATCACACTAATTGGGGAGCGTCTAACTAGTGTCCAGACCACCCTGTGCGTTTCCGGATAAACGTGGTCATAAAAAATAAAAAAATAGATAGAGATAGAGTGGAGAGAAGGAGTTTAGTTGAAGATCAACGACGCCATCTTGAAGGGAGCGGCCCGGAAAGGCCGCTGACCATCGCCGGGCGACGGAGCACAGAGGCAGGTTGCAAAGCATCCCAGCTATGACCACAAGTTCCGGACATCCTGTGACGTCAGCTGTGACGTCATCATGGCATGTCTGGGCAAGTTAGGACAGCTCTGGACATGCAAGGAGAAAAACACTCGTAATACAGAGGCTGGGAAAGCAAGAGTATGCAAACCATCAATAGCTAACAAGAAAAAACAATTAGTTACACAACAAATGTGCCCACCAGAACAGGAGCGCAGAACCATGTGACTGCTCCATCCGAGAGGCAGGCAGAAACTGACTCGTAATGGTTTTTGTCCTGTATAAACTCCGCAGCTGCACCCCCTAGCGGTTACTTTCTCAACTAATCTCACAACAAAATTATTAAGAATCACGCCAGCACTACTCCCGGTCCCAAGGCAGAAGATGATAGAAAATGGCGGGAATGCCCGGACAACAGCAACCAGCACCCGACGTGCACGGGCACGAAAATCGCAAACAAAACGGGAACAAAGTTGGCGAAAGCATTAGTTACACAACAAATCACCTCACCACAGTAGGAGCGTAGACCGATGCGACTGCTCTCATCGACAGCCAGGGATCAAGTGACGACGGAGCGAACGACCGCACGTCTTCTCCCAACGAGAGCCAGAGGTGGACTGACGTAAGCGCCACTCTACGGGTGCTACGCATGCGCGCGCTCGTAGCGCCCTCTGCGAGAGGCTAAGAGAGAAGAGCATTCCTGCGCCCTCTTCTCTCGTTGCTCATTGGTCGTGAGGCTAAGTGAGAAGAGCATTCCTGCGCCCCCTGCTGGCAGTTCTCATTGGTCCAGACATCATCCTATTGTCTCAGGGCTACACTGTTTTTTTCCACTAATGCTCCTTTGCTCAATCTGCAGTGAAGCCACGGTATGACGTCATCATGCAACTGCGTGGCTCAAGGCCGCGTGCGCTCTAGACAGGGGACCTATTGTTTATTGAATCACTATCCCAAGATTATTTCCTTTATTATTCTATAACAACTGAATAGGAAACTATTGCAGAAGAGCACCATGCATGAAAGCTGATCGTAGGAATTCCAAAGTCTTACTAAATGAGACTTGCAAAAGAACAAAATATCCTAACACGTAACTCCATCAACGGCAAATAAGAGGACTAGGTACTCAACAAATCAATGCGCGCAGAACTCAGGGCAGCACTATCGTCAAGACAACAATGTTCCTTGTCAAAAGAGAAAAATTACAAAACGTCAACACAGGAAAGCATGCATATCGGGGCATGTCAGAACACGTCAGCACAAATTGTACGACTGCTGGGCAACAGAGGAAAACAAACAAACACTTGAACAGAGTGAAAAAGACACTCACCATCATTTTTCCCGTTCACAGCATTTCCTCATTGTAAATCCGCTCGTCACAAAATCCACCTGCATCGTCGAACACCATTCACCAGTGACGAACCACACATCCGCACCCCATCAGCGGCAGACAGAACCCCACCGAAGCTACGCTCTTCCACTGACGGCCAACGCCAGGAGCAGAATTTGCGTGTCGAGACCCGTCAGTGTCCAAGAGAGAAGTGAATCCTTGCGCCCCCTGCAGGCCGTTCTCATTGGTCGTGACGTCATCCTATTGTCTCAGGGCTACACAGTTTTTTTCCACTAATGCTCCTCTAGACAAGGTCAACCTGAAACAATAGTCTCTCGGTATGCGGTCATCATGCAGGTGCGTGGCTCAAGGACGCGTACGCTCTAGACAGGGCACCTGTTATTTATTGAATCACTATCCCTAGATTATTTCCTTTATTCTACTATAATGATTGCGTAGGGAACTATTGCAGAAAAACACCATAGACAAGAGGAGATTGTAGCATTTCATTCCCAAAGTCTTACTGTACAGGAAAAAAAATGGTTCCTCCTGAATAAAGTCACACACCTGTCCCCCTCGCGGTTATACTCTCTGAACTAAATGAATCGCAAAAGTATTAAGAATAGCACTATTCCCATTCAAGGCAGCACTATCGTCAAGAATGTTTCTCTTCAAAAAGGAAAAATCTACATCTAGAAGGAAAGCATGTCAGCGCATGTTTGTCAGACAACAAGGGGGAAAAAGCGAAAAGAAACAAAGAAGGAAACCAGCATCAAACTATTTCCAAGCACACGCACTCCTCTTGTTCAAAAACAGTGCACATCATAAATCCGTCCAGGGCAATACACACCATTTTTCTATTGCTACACTTTTTTTCCAGTGACGGTCAATGCATTGCTACAAACTGTGTGACGTCATCACATCCTGTCTGAAGAAGAAGACAGCGGCAAAGACTTCTATTAATTATTGAATCGCAAGATTATTTCCTTTGTCCTACTCTTAATGACATTGATTCTCTCATTAAAATTCAACAAAAAAGCACCCCGCATATTAACGATTTTCACCCCAAAGGCTCATCATGGTCATTAGAATTACAGTAAACTGCCACTGCTCTTTTAAAATAATAAGTGAGACCACTCAACATCACCTCCAGGCTTATGTAATACGTGACCCTTTCTATGCTCATACATTCGTTGTCTGAGGCTACACCCGCGAGCAAAAAAGGCGCGGAAGCCGGGTGGGCAAAGTTCCATTCGCGCATTGCGAGCATGAAGGCGGGAAAGGCTGCGAGCAAAGTTATATTCGCGCATTCCAAAGCACAAGACAGAACGCCTTTACGGGAACACGATAGCATTCCTATACTATATTAATGATTATTGCATTGCAGTTTAGAAAAACTACAACTAAACTATAATTTTAGGAGCCCATTAAAATTCTACTTTCTATGGAAACTATAATTGCCCTATTACTTGGATCGCTACTAATGAAGCGCTCCAATTTTTTCTCTCTTCCCATTTCAGCCTTGTCATGCAGGGAAGCAGACTCATATCCAACATAATTAATTTACACCGAGGGTGCCGTGCTTCAGGAATTCCTATCCTGCGCTCAGGTGCAAGCATTTCTTCACGGATACCTTTAACAGCTGACTTCCTCAACATATCGAACACCCAACAAAATCAAACAAACAATCAGAGAAACCCTCTTCTCAGCTGTACCATGCGACTGTCTTCTTCGTAAAATCGGTGATCTGAGGAAGAGAGCAGCGAAAAATTGCGCGCACTTGTGCTTGACTTAAAAAAACCTGAAGCATATGCCAATAAACCAAGAAAAGGACACTCATGTCTGGTATCTGATAGTGCCACATACACAGACGCATTGTCGCAAAGAAAGCACAGGACAGGGATACACAAATTTCCTTAGGTGAGCAGGGAAAAGGCTTAAGACCTCAGGAATAATCGGAGAATCACCGCTTATCGCTACGCGGCTAACACAAGATAACAAGATAATAGCGGCGGGTAAAATTGCAACACTGCTAAACAAGCCCCAACATGCCATCATGACGTCGCAATCCAGGAAAAAGAAGCACGCGCGCGCACACAGCAGCTCAGGAATGCACAAGGAGAGGTGCTTTATAGGAATTTCTACTCCACACACTCAGATACCAGCATTTCTGCACAAATACCTATAACGGCTGACTTCCTCAACATATCGAGGAAAGCGAATACTAACGCTCAACATATAACAAAAAACAAACAAATTCCATTCTCATGAACTCTCTCCTCTGCCGAGCGGCTTTCTCCTGCTCTACCTGGATGCTGACTGTTTCCCCTCATCTACATTCTGAGTAAAAGCCGTGAAAGGAGAAAAGAACCGCGAAAAATTACACGTATGTGTGCTCCAATAGCTGTAACTGCAAGAAACCGTAGCGCACGCCAATACACTGAGAAAAATACGCCTATTTCTGCCACCAGATAATTCTTGCATAATGCCACATACACAGTCGCATTACCCTTGCGTAAGGAAAGCACAGGACAGGGATACACAAATTTCCTTAGGTGAGCAGGGAAAAGGCTTAAGACCTCAGGTCACCACACATCGCCACGCGGCTAGCACAACATGACACCAACAAGATACTAGCAGCGGGAAGAACTGCAACACTGCTAAACAAGTCCAGACATGCCACGAGGACGTCACAAATCAGGAGAAAAAAAGCACACGCATGCACGCAAAGAGGACAACGCATTAAACACACGGAGCGCTCAGGAATAATCGTAGCGTTACCGCACATCGCTACGAAGCTCAACGTCTAACACAAGACGACAACAACAACAAGATATTAACGAAGGGTAAAAATTGCAACACTGAACAAGTCCAGACATGCGACATCGCATACAAAACACTGCTCATCGGGGAAAAGGCCTAAGCCCGCGGCGGATCATCATAGAGCATACACAACTTCATTTTTCTACTTCGCGTAAACTAAACGCGGTCTGCTTGGAAAACGACGTACAAATTTTCTTAAGGAGCAGAGAAATATAGAAATTTCTACTCCGTGCTCAGATACCAGCATTTCTGCTCAAAAACCTGCAAAATTAAGCACTGCTTACTTCGTCAAGATATCGAACACCCAACAAAATCAAACAAACAACCCCACTTCCACTGGTAGAACACTATTCAGCTTTTACGCAGGAGGCTTTCTTCTACATAAAAGTAGAGAAAATAAGAAAAAGAGCAGCGAAATATTACACGCACTTTTGCTTGACTTAAAAAACCTGAAGCATATGCCAATAAACCAAGAAAAAGACACTCATGTCTGCTATATGATAGTGCCACATACACAGACGCATTACCCTTGCGTAAAGAAAGCACAGGACAGGGATACACAAATTTCCTTCAGTGAGCAGGGAAAAGGCTTAAGCCGTACCGCCTAGGAATAATCGGAGAATCACCGCTTATCGCTACGCGGCTAGCACAACATGACAGCAACAAGATATCAGCGAAGGGTAAAAATTGCAGCAAGAAAGACACTACTGAACAAGTCTAGACATGCGACATCGAATGCCAAAACACTGGTGATCGGGGAAAAGGGCTAAGCCTGCGGCGGATCATCATAGAGCATACATAAGTTCATTTCGCGTAAACTAAACGCGGTCTGCTTGGAAAACGACGTACAAAGTTTCTTAGGGAGCAGAGAAATATAGCAATTTCTACTCCGTGCTCAGATACCAGCATTTCTGCTCAAAAACCTGCAAAATTAAGCACTGCTTACTTCATCAAGATATCGAACACCCATCAAAATCAAACAAACAACCCCACTTCCACTGATAGAACACTATTCAGCTTTTACGCAGGAGGCTTTCTTCTACATAAAAGTAGAGAAAATAAGAAAAGAGCAGCGAAAAATTACACACACTTTTGCTCGCATAGCAATAAGAGAAAAAAATAAAATAAAATAAAATATCGACACACACGCTAATAAACTGTGACAAAGACACCCATTTCTGCTATCAGATAATTATTGCATAATGCTAAATACTCATTTGCATTGTCCCTGCGTGAAGAAAGCACAGGGCAGGGATACACAATTTATCTTAAGCGAGCAGGGAAAGTCACTTCTACTCGAACAGCTTAATACCATAAAGTCTGAATTTTTGCAAAGCAAATAAAGCTTGAACAGCGCTACGAACGTGACAGACACATACTAACAAACAAACAAATAAACATACAAACAAACAAACAAACACTTCTATTCATTTCTATTGATAAAGGCGTAAACCACACTACAAGAACAAAGCACGCTGCTTCAGGAAAGCGTGTCAAATGCATCGCAACAGGACCGGCTCTCATAAAATAGCCTGCCCAAAACGAAGACTTCACCAGGTTCGCGAGGTAATTCCATTAAAAACGCTCTCGGTCTATCCTACAGATAGCAATGCAAGCGCTGCTTCCCTTGTTTTTTAAGCCACTATTCCACGCAATGGTACATAAATGTATCACTCGTGTCACATGAAAAAGCACACACAAAGAACTTACTTGTCAAGTGGGATCCCTGGTTCAGGAAAGCGCGCGCGCACACACAGACACACACTCACATTTTCACAATCACAAACACAACGTCTATTCTCACAACCACATAAATCCATATTATTCCTCAGGTCAATAATTATCCTACCATCGTCAAAAGATGGCTCACTCTTGTATGCGATCGCAAAGCGATAGGTCCTCGTTCCGGATGTAATAGGATATCGCCACTCGGCCGACGCGAACCAAAAAAGAAAGAAAGGAATGCGCGTTCGCTATACCTCCACAAAGAAAACGACCAGCTCCGGTGGCGCAGCGGTAACGCGTGCGCTTGGAGACTGGGAGGTCCGCGGTTCGAATCCGCGGGCCGGCTGTGCCGTCTGGGGTTTTTCCTGGGTTTCCCTCAGATGTGTAATAGGCGTATGCCGGCACAGTTCCCCTGAAGTCGGCCCATGGACGCAGCTATCCTCCCCCCGAGCGGATTCCGCTCGGTCTTCCACTTCACCCTTTCCTCTCCTCCTCTCCACCACCTTTCCCTTCCCGAGAAACATGCCACCTAATCAGGCAGGCAGACCTCTGGGGTTCCTCCCAACGACACTCCTCCTCCTCCTCCACAAAGAAAACGGTGCCGTGCTTCTACGCAGCGCTCATCATACAGGAGTGAATTGTCTTCTTCGTTTTCCTTTTATTTTCTTGCACCCATATACTTTGCAAGAATACTATAGAGCAGAACGGACAAATGTGAACATCATTCGCTACACACTGTAGCTCTCATCATTTTTAAACCAAACCACTTAACATGTGTTCATAGGTCTTCACTAAATAGGTGAGCCGATAATGACTCAAAATGAAATGAAATCAAATAAAATAATCATTCCAGCATCGCTGGCTGCAAGCTTGGGTACCCTGCTTGGGTCTGCTGGCGCTGGAATAAAAGATTTATCGCGAGGGTACTACAATGGTGAGCTCTGCTGCTGTTTAAGTGATAAAACAGTGCACCTGCTCGGGGAAAGGGATCGCGCGCGTCCAAACCGCGAGGCCCGCGTTGCGCTCGCACGGGGAATCGCGCGCGTCGCGTCCCGAGAACGGCTCCGCGCGCGGCTCGCGTGGGGCGCGGTTCGGGAGCACTGTTTTATCACTTAAACAGCAGCAGAGCTCACCATTGTAGTACCCTCGCGATAAATCTTTTATTCCAGCGCCAGCAGACCCAAGCAGGGTACCCAAGCTTGCAGCCAGCGATGCTGCAATGATTATTTTATTTGATTTCATTTCATTTTGAGTCATTATCGGCTCACCTATTTAGTGAAGACCTATGAACACATGTTAAGTGGTTTGGTTTAAAAATGATGAGAGCTACAGTGTGTAGCGAATGATGTTCACATTTGTCCGTTCTGCTCTATAGTATTCTTGCAAAGTATATCGGTGCAAGAAAATAAAAGGAAAACGAAGAAGACAATTCACTCCTGTATGATGAGCGCTGCGTAGAAGCACGGCACCGTTTTCTTTGTGGAGGAGGAGGAGGAGGAGGAGTGTCGTTGGGAGGAACCCGAGAGGTCTGCCTGCCTGATTAGGTGGCATGTTTCTCGGGAAGGGAAAGGTGGTGGAGAGGAGGAGAGGAAAGGGTGAAGTGGAAGACCGAGCGGAATCCGCTCGGGGGGAGGATAGCTGCGTCCATGGGCCGACTTCAGGGGAACTGTGCCGGCATACGCCTATTACAGTAGTCGCCTCCCAGTCTCCAAGCGCACGCGTTACCGCTGCGCCACCGGAGCTGGTCGTTTTCTTTGTGGAGGTATAGCGAACGCGCATTCCTTTCTTTCTTTTTTGGTTCGCGTCGGCCGAGTGGCGATATCCTATTACATCCGGAACGAGGACCTATCGCTTTGCGATCGCATACAAGAGTGAGCCATCTTTTGACGATGGTAGGATAATTATTGACCTGAGGAATAATATGGATTTATGTGGTTGTGAGAATAGACGTTGTGTTTGTGATTGTGAAAATGTGAGTGTGTGTCTGTGTGTGCGCGCGCGCTTTCCTGAACCAGGGATCCCACTTGACAAGTAAGTTCTTTGTGTGTGCTTTTTCATGTGACACGAGTGATACATTTATGTACCATTGCGTGGAATAGTGGCTTAAAAAACAAGGGAAGCAGCGCTTGCATTGCTATCTGTAGGATAGACCGAGAGCGTTTTTAATGGAATTACCTCGCGAACCTGGTGAAGTCTTCGTTTTGGGCAGGCTATTTTATGAGAGCCGGTCCTGTTGCGATGCATTTGACACGCTTTCCTGAAGCAGCGTGCTTTGTTCTTGTAGTGTGGTTTACGCCTTTATCAATAGAAATGAATAGAAGTGTTTGTTTGTTTGTTTGTATGTTTATTTGTTTGTTTGTTAGTATGTGTCTGTCACGTTCGTAGCGCTGTTCAAGCTTTATTTGCTTTGCAAAAATTCAGACTTTATGGTATTAAGCTGTTCGAGTAGAAGTGACTTTCCCTGCTCGCTTAAGATAAATTGTGTATCCCTGCCCTGTGCTTTCTTCACGCAGGGACAATGCAAATGAGTATTTAGCATTATGCAATAATTATCTGATAGCAGAAATGGGTGTCTTTGTCACAGTTTATTAGCGTGTGTGTCGATATTTTATTTTATTTTATTTTTTTCTCTTATTGCTATGCGAGCAAAAGTGTGTGTAATTTTTCGCTGCTCTTTTCTTATTTTCTCTACTTTTATGTAGAAGAAAGCCTCCTGCGTAAAAGCTGAATAGTGTTCTATCAGTGGAAGTGGGGTTGTTTGTTTGATTTTGTTGGGTGTTCGATATCTTGATGAAGTAAGCAGTGCTTAATTTTGCAGGTTTTTGAGCAGAAATGCTGGTATCTGAGCACGGAGTAGAAATTGCTATATTTCTCTGCTCCCTAAGAAACTTTGTACGTCGTTTTCCAAGCAGACCGCGTTTAGTTTACGCGAAATGAACTTATGTATGCTCTATGATGATCCGCCGCAGGCTTAGCCCTTTTCCCCGATCACCAGTGTTTTGGCATTCGATGTCGCATGTCTAGACTTGTTCAGTAGTGTCTTTCTTGCTGCAATTTTTACCCTTCGCTGATATCTTGTTGCTGTCATGTTGTGCTAGCCGCGTAGCGATAAGCGGTGATTCTCCGATTATTCCTAGGCGGTACGGCTTAAGCCTTTTCCCTGCTCACTGAAGGAAATTTGTGTATCCCTGTCCTGTGCTTTCTTTACGCAAGGGTAATGCGTCTGTGTATGTGGCACTATCATATAGCAGACATGAGTGTCTTTTTCTTGGTTTATTGGCATATGCTTCAGGTTTTTTAAGTCAAGCAAAAGTGCGTGTAATATTTCGCTGCTCTTTTTCTTATTTTCTCTACTTTTATGTAGAAGAAAGCCTCCTGCGTAAAAGCTGAATAGTGTTCTACCAGTGGAAGTGGGGTTGTTTGTTTGATTTTGTTGGGTGTTCGATATCTTGACGAAGTAAGCAGTGCTTAATTTTGCAGGTTTTTGAGCAGAAATGCTGGTATCTGAGCACGGAGTAGAAATTTCTATATTTCTCTGCTCCTTAAGAAAATTTGTACGTCGTTTTCCAAGCAGACCGCGTTTAGTTTACGCGAAGTAGAAAAATGAAGTTGTGTATGCTCTATGATGATCCGCCGCGGGCTTAGGCCTTTTCCCCGATGAGCAGTGTTTTGTATGCGATGTCGCATGTCTGGACTTGTTCAGTGTTGCAATTTTTACCCTTCGTTAATATCTTGTTGTTGTTGTCGTCTTGTGTTAGACGTTGAGCTTCGTAGCGATGTGCGGTAACGCTACGATTATTCCTGAGCGCTCCGTGTGTTTAATGCGTTGTCCTCTTTGCGTGCATGCGTGTGCTTTTTTTCTCCTGATTTGTGACGTCCTCGTGGCATGTCTGGACTTGTTTAGCAGTGTTGCAGTTCTTCCCGCTGCTAGTATCTTGTTGGTGTCATGTTGTGCTAGCCGCGTGGCGATGTGTGGTGACCTGAGGTCTTAAGCCTTTTCCCTGCTCACCTAAGGAAATTTGTGTATCCCTGTCCTGTGCTTTCTTTACGCAAGGGTAATGCGACTGTGTATGTGGCATTATGCAAGAATTATCTGGTGGCAGAAATAGGCGTATTTTTCTCAGTGTATTGGCGTGCGCTACGGTTTCTTGCAGTTACAGCTATTGGAGCACACATACGTGTAATTTTTCGCGGTTCTTTTCTCCTTTCACGGCTTTTACTCAGAATGTAGATGAGGGGAAACAGTCAGCATCCAGGTAGAGCAGGAGAAAGCCGCTCGGCAGAGGAGAGAGTTCATGAGAATGGAATTTGTTTGTTTTTTGTTATATGTTGAGCGTTAGTATTCGCTTTCCTCGATATGTTGAGGAAGTCAGCCGTTATAGGTATTTGTGCAGAAATGCTGGTATCTGAGTGTGTGGAGTAGAAATTCCTATAAAGCACCTCTCCTTGTGCATTCCTGAGCTGCTGTGTGCGCGCGCGTGCTTCTTTTTCCTGGATTGCGACGTCATGATGGCATGTTGGGGCTTGTTTAGCAGTGTTGCAATTTTACCCGCCGCTATTATCTTGTTATCTTGTGTTAGCCGCGTAGCGATAAGCGGTGATTCTCCGATTATTCCTGAGGTCTTAAGCCTTTTCCCTGCTCACCTAAGGAAATTTGTGTATCCCTGTCCTGTGCTTTCTTTGCGACAATGCGTCTGTGTATGTGGCACTATCAGATACCAGACATGAGTGTCCTTTTCTTGGTTTATTGGCATATGCTTCAGGTTTTTTTAAGTTAAGCACAAGTGCGCGCAATTTTTCGCTGCTCTCTTCCTCAGATCACCGATTTTACGAAGAAGACAGTCGCATGGTACAGCTGAGAAGAGGGTTTCTCTGATTGTTTGTTTGATTTTGTTGGGTGTTCGATATGTTGAGGAAGTCAGCTGTTAAAGGTATCCGTGAAGAAATGCTTGCACCTGAGCGCAGGATAGGAATTCCTGAAGCACGGCACCCTCGGTGTAAATTAATTATGTTGGATATGAGTCTGCTTCCCTGCATGACAAGGCTGAAATGGGAAGAGAGAAAAAATTGGAGCGCTTCATTAGTAGCGATCCAAGTAATAGGGCAATTATAGTTTCCATAGAAAGTAGAATTTTAATGGGCTCCTAAAATTATAGTTTAGTTGTAGTTTTTCTAAACTGCAATGCAATAATCATTAATATAGTATAGGAATGCTATCGTGTTCCCGTAAAGGCGTTCTGTCTTGTGCTTTGGAATGCGCGAATATAACTTTGCTCGCAGCCTTTCCCGCCTTCATGCTCGCAATGCGCGAATGGAACTTTGCCCACCCGGCTTCCGCGCCTTTTTTGCTCGCGGGTGTAGCCTCAGACAACGAATGTATGAGCATAGAAAGGGTCACGTATTACATAAGCCTGGAGGTGATGTTGAGTGGTCTCACTTATTATTTTAAAAGAGCAGTGGCAGTTTACTGTAATTCTAATGACCATGATGAGCCTTTGGGGTGAAAATCGTTAATATGCGGGGTGCTTTTTTGTTGAATTTTAATGAGAGAATCAATGTCATTAAGAGTAGGACAAAGGAAATAATCTTGCGATTCAATAATTAATAGAAGTCTTTGCCGCTGTCTTCTTCTTCAGACAGGATGTGATGACGTCACACAGTTTGTAGCAATGCATTGACCGTCACTGGAAAAAAAGTGTAGCAATAGAAAAATGGTGTGTATTGCCCTGGACGGATTTATGATGTGCACTGTTTTTGAACAAGAGGAGTGCGTGTGCTTGGAAATAGTTTGATGCTGGTTTCCTTCTTTGTTTCTTTTCGCTTTTTCCCCCTTGTTGTCTGACAAACATGCGCTGACATGCTTTCCTTCTAGATGTAGATTTTTCCTTTTTGAAGAGAAACATTCTTGACGATAGTGCTGCCTTGAATGGGAATAGTGCTATTCTTAATACTTTTGCGATTCATTTAGTTCAGAGAGTATAACCGCGAGGGGGACAGGTGTGTGACTTTATTCAGGAGGAACCATTTTTTTTCCTGTACAGTAAGACTTTGGGAATGAAATGCTACAATCTCCTCTTGTCTATGGTGTTTTTCTGCAATAGTTCCCTACGCAATCATTATAGTAGAATAAAGGAAATAATCTAGGGATAGTGATTCAATAAATAACAGGTGCCCTGTCTAGAGCGTACGCGTCCTTGAGCCACGCACCTGCATGATGACCGCATACCGAGAGACTATTGTTTCAGGTTGACCTTGTCTAGAGGAGCATTAGTGGAAAAAAACTGTGTAGCCCTGAGACAATAGGATGACGTCACGACCAATGAGAACGGCCTGCAGGGGGCGCAAGGATTCACTTCTCTCTTGGACACTGACGGGTCTCGACACGCAAATTCTGCTCCTGGCGTTGGCCGTCAGTGGAAGAGCGTAGCTTCGGTGGGGTTCTGTCTGCCGCTGATGGGGTGCGGATGTGTGGTTCGTCACTGGTGAATGGTGTTCGACGATGCAGGTGGATTTTGTGACGAGCGGATTTACAATGAGGAAATGCTGTGAACGGGAAAAATGATGGTGAGTGTCTTTTTCACTCTGTTCAAGTGTTTGTTTGTTTTCCTCTGTTGCCCAGCAGTCGTACAATTTGTGCTGACGTGTTCTGACATGCCCCGATATGCATGCTTTCCTGTGTTGACGTTTTGTAATTTTTCTCTTTTGACAAGGAACATTGTTGTCTTGACGATAGTGCTGCCCTGAGTTCTGCGCGCATTGATTTGTTGAGTACCTAGTCCTCTTATTTGCCGTTGATGGAGTTACGTGTTAGGATATTTTGTTCTTTTGCAAGTCTCATTTAGTAAGACTTTGGAATTCCTACGATCAGCTTTCATGCATGGTGCTCTTCTGCAATAGTTTCCTATTCAGTTGTTATAGAATAATAAAGGAAATAATCTTGGGATAGTGATTCAATAAACAATAGGTCCCCTGTCTAGAGCGCACGCGGCCTTGAGCCACGCAGTTGCATGATGACGTCATACCGTGGCTTCACTGCAGATTGAGCAAAGGAGCATTAGTGGAAAAAAACAGTGTAGCCCTGAGACAATAGGATGATGTCTGGACCAATGAGAACTGCCAGCAGGGGGCGCAGGAATGCTCTTCTCACTTAGCCTCACGACCAATGAGCAACGAGAGAAGAGGGCGCAGGAATGCTCTTCTCTCTTAGCCTCTCGCAGAGGGCGCTACGAGCGCGCGCATGCGTAGCACCCGTAGAGTGGCGCTTACGTCAGTCCACCTCTGGCTCTCGTTGGGAGAAGACGTGCGGTCGTTCGCTCCGTCGTCACTTGATCCCTGGCTGTCGACGAGAGCAGTCGCATCGGTCTACGCTCCTACTGTGGTGAGGTGATTTGTTGTGTAACTAATGCTTTCGCCAACTTTGTTCCCGTTTTGTTTGCGATTTTCGTGCCCGTGCACGTCGGGTGCTGGTTGCTGTTGTCCGGGCATTCCCGCCATTTTCTATCATCTTCTGCCTTGGGACCGGGAGTAGCGCTGGCGTGATTCTTAATAATTTTGTTGTGAGATTAGTTGAGAAAGTAACCGCTAGGGGGTGCAGCTGCGGGGTTTATACAGGACAAAAACCATTACGAGTCAGTTTCTGCCTGCCTCTCGGATGGAGCAGTCGCATGGTTCTGCGCTCCTGTTCTGGTGGGCACATTTGTTGTGTAACTAATTGTTTTTTCTTGTTAGCTATTGATGGTTTGCATACTCTTGCTTTCCCAGCCTCTGTATTACGAGTGTTTTTCTCCTTGCATGTCCAGAGCTGTCCTAACTTGCCTAGACATGCCATGATGACGTCACAGCTGACGTCACAGGATGTCCGGAACTTGTGGTCATAGCTGGGATGCTTTGCAACCTGCCTCTGTGCTCCGTCGCCCGGCGATGGTCAGCGGCCTTTCCGGGCCGCTCCCTTCAAGATGGCGTCGTTGATCTTCAACTAAACTCCTTCTCTCCACTCTATCTCTATCTATTTTTTTATTTTTTATGACCACGTTTATCCGGAAACGCACAGGGTGGTCTGGACACTAGTTAGACGCTCCCCAATTAGTGTGATGACTCATTGGATGATGCTGATTAATGTGGGGGTTCCCAATTAGCTCTAATTGCTAATTAATGGCGTCCAGAAGCCTTGTAGCGTTTCCGGATAAGCGTGGTCAGTACTTACTACTTCCCACGATGATTTTTTTTTTTATAGTCTGAGGTACAGCACAGGAGTGAAAGGGTGAGGATGGACAGCGTTCTCTAGGTTTGGAACTGTCTTCTGCTGTGTATCTCACTTCGATATTTCATTTCTGCCCATGAGAGCATCGCCAAGTTTTTGTGCATTTTGACTTTTTCAGATTACCACAGTGGTGCCAACTTTCACTTGCGGCTATCCAAGAGCGTACGATGTGATGCGGTTGAGGTCGACCCGGATGTTATCATAAACATTATATGCATTTACCAATTTCTAATGGCTGTGTTCAGTCTCCTCTTTTTCTGTGTTTGCTACACTGCCTCATCCCGTTGCTTTACCTTCGCCAAGCGAATGGCCGCTACCGCAGTACGATGAACTCAGCATGGGCATGTTCATAGCAATATCACAATGCCCGTACTAACATACCTGAAATTTGACCCGTACATTCCTTTAGTCTCACCATGTGTTCTCGTCTTCTTTTTTTTACCTTCTCCAACGTCCCGTGGTCTCGTGAAAAGTTATCGTATAGATTATTATCCGACAGAAGTCTTCTAACACTTTGAATACGTTATGCAAGAGCAGGAAATTGACCAACTTGCGCGAGATTTCCGACCACTGACCTGCTGCAATCTGGTTAGCATGGCACACGGCCAGAGGAGGACAGATGACCGAGACAAATAATGGGAAAGCGCGCCCGTTCACATTCTTTCGGTTGTTATACCACCTGTCTAATTGTAAAAGAAAATCGTGGGGGAACGCATAAGGCTGTTATTCGAAATGTGTCTCTTGTGTGCTTCCTTGTTTGTCTTTCTCGCAGTCTCGCAACGTGTCCTTGGCCTAACATATTGGCCTTGGCTCATAATTGTTGTTGTGAACGAACTAAATCGTAGAACCCTATGTTTGCTCCTAGAGAGCAATACGTGCGTGTAGTGTGCCTGTGGACCAAACCTAGCGGTACAATGAACGACTGTAGCATTTCGTGCAGCACTATCTTCGGTGCGCAAGCAGCCATGGTCTCAAGGGAATATAAAACTGTAATCTGTACCATCAACATAATTATCGTAATGAACCTAAATTATCGCAATACGTTTGAACAGTTGCACACCTCGCCGCGCATGCTGAATCATATTCGGTTACTGCAAGTGTCACTGACATCCTGCGTGTTAGATAAAGCTGTTAGAGGCAACAAGCAGGCTCCTACAAAAGAATTGTCACTGCTAGGCAATGAATGTGAACACAGAAAAGGCTACGAGCTAGTTCTCTTCCGTCTCCCAAACACACGCTTCTTCGTGTTGTTCCTTTATTTATTTTTTATTCTTTGCTTCATTGTTTCTAGTCGAACGGAAGGAACCGGGTTATGCACCAGCTTTCCTGCGTCCTGTCCCATCGGTCGGCAGTTAGGTAGCGGAGTACCGCTATTCGCTAATCCTCTGAAACGCCGCTACTCATTGCGAAACGTAGCGCAGTACCGCTACCGAAAGGAAATATGTACCAGCGCTACTGCCAAGCTACCTCGTAAGCTATTTTTTTTATGACGAACACGTAACCATGATGAGTATAGCCCACACAACGCTTAGGCAATAAAATATTGTTTTATGCAGGAACAAGAAGCACGAAAAATGTCGATACCAGCTCTGAACTTTATTCTAGGCAGAATAAGTGCGTACAGAAATTAGAAAATATCACTTTGGTCGTGCCGGATTGTGACACGGATACTGCCCTGTCGAAGTGAAATGGCGTCGAATACGAGTTACTTCTTTTGTCTTGCCCACTAAAGTAGCCGGAAAGTAGCGGTAGCAGTATGGGACACGTTACCAAAATTTGTAGCCGGAATTATTTTTCCGCTATTGGTTAGAAATTTAGCGCGAGCGCTCCTCCGCTACTGAAAACGTAGCGAAAAGAGCTGCTCTGTTAGTAGCGCCGCTACGCACAGCACTGTCTGTCGACAAAAAACGTGTCAAGCCACACACGCAAACACACAAAAGAAAAAACCGTCCCCGAATCACGCACGTGTATGCCGTAATGTAACGCGTATGACTGAATTCAGGTACCGTCTGCACCATGATAAACATTCGTTATGTAGGCAAGGGGATTTTGTCGGTCAAATCCTTTTTTATGACAAAAAGAAAAACAAAAGAAAGAGAGAGAACAAGAAACAGTAAATCGTGATAAAATTTACCTTTTTTTTTGGGGGGGGGGATTCATAAAATTAGATTAGGCATATGCTGTGGGACTACTTCTGTGTTATGTATTCTTGTCTTTCGCATTGCAAGATCTCGAAAACCTTCCGTATAACGTTCCTTCCATCTGCCGACGTCCTTGACTCTTGCAAGTGAACATGTACGCGTCCTTACTTATGTGGCTTTCCAGCTAATAGTTCTTATGAAGCCACAAAAACGTGGTAGTCAGTCAGTTAGATAAGCCAGTAAAATAAAAATAAAAACATCGTATCTGCAACCATGTCAACTGTTTTACATGGCATATCGTATCACCAAAAATGCAACAATGCAATTCACCTTCCTGAAGTTGTACAAGTTGATGCATAACTTTCCCATCAAGACGAGAAGAAAATAAAAAAAAGGGTGCCGCGGAAAATGTGTGATCAACGGCATTTAGACACGACGGAGCTACGGCAGACGAGGACACTACGGAAAGGACGGAAAGGCACCACACCGCCCTTCTCCGTATTGTCCTCGTCTGCCGTAGCTCCGTCGCGTCTGAAATGTCATACCAACCCCACACTGCGTTGTTAGTCAACGACATTTCTTTGTGTGATATACACAAACACAACTACGTGGGGGCTTGAGTGTCTGCCCCACTGCCCCTCGGAACTTTATCATGGTGGGGCAAGGTCCCCTCCAAGCAGTCTATCCAGCTGACACTCAGGACGAATGTTTCGGGAGATATCCTAATGGTCGCGTGTTCAATGTGTAGACAACTTCTCGCTCGTCTAGATGCTCAAACCACACGACTGCTCTGGAGCATCTTTACTTGGCGACTGCTGCTCCTCCTTCGAGGATGTACAAGATATTGGATATACATACATATGGTCGGGTGCCTCTTCTGAGTCACGCGACGAACTGGCTTGTCCTCTTCGGGCTAAAGCGCACGAGTACAACGTTATGAGTACTTGGGTGTCATAATTAAAAGCAATCTAAAATTGGCTAGCAAACCTGTTCTCAAGCTATACTCGATTACCTTGGGTGTGGAAAGAGAATTTTCGATTTTGAGAGTGAACATGAAAAGAAAATAGCAGTAGCGTGTTATATGCGCCGCATGTTTCTCTCAGGGAAGTCACAGTGACAGTACGTCAATCAGCTACGTGTCTGTGAGAAACTTGCTTTTATTTCGTTGCATTTCTCCATATCGTGCTCATAGCATTTGCCATTACCTTCACGTTATTGTCATAACATCAGTATAGGCTATATAGTACAGGGGATAAGCCCATGAACGGAGAACCTGTTTCATGACAGTAACTGACCGCAGTTGTCTCGCGACGTAAAGCCTCGAATTATTATTATTATTATGCCAGTAGCTATCGTCGTTGCCTTCGCAAACAGCGAAGAATGGTTGTAGGAAACAATATCACCGAAAAAAAAAAAAGTCCGTACACCGAAACTTCCACACCGAAATGTCCCGGTCCCGCCCCAAAAATGTCCCCGACTGACCGCGATATTCAGGCTAACAGCGGTATTCCTGCGGCTAATTTCAGAGTTTGCTAATTCCTAAAGTGCGAATGCCACGAGGAACCCCTCGCGTAGCGGCTCAAGTATAATTATTGCGGGACAGGGAAGAAAACATTTCCGCATCCGTTCTAACGAAACAAAATACAAGATTACAACAACACACGCACACGAAGACATGATGATGGCGTGGGGCTCATGACGGCCAGCATGCTGACAAGATCACAGACGTTTTCACCAGATGTACGTTTTCTTGTATTTGCGTTTACGCTTTTCTGCTTTTCATAAACGATTGTGCACCCCGATGCTTTGGAGAATTGTCTTTGCGTGACAGTAAAATCCCGAGACGAGGGACGACGAAAGGCAAGGGATGATAAATCGGCGTTGGGTAAAATGTCCCAGTCGAAATGGCGAAATGAAAACCCCGTTACATTTCCCTGTGCCGTTCCCCTAATGTATCAATTTTGCGTGTGACGTTGTCTACGTTCCTCAGTACGCTGTATTCCAAAGAGAAAAATAATATAACTACTAAAATGCTACTGTATTCTCGTACTGTAGTGTCGACTATATTTGCTTGGCTGGTTGGTTATGTGTATCAAGCGTAAAACAACAACATAGAAACAAAGCACAACGAACCATTGCGCATCATTTGCCGCCATGCTTTTCACGGAGTCTGAGTTCCCGATTTTTCTATTAGCGAAAAAAAGCAAAAAGACAGGAAATGGGGTAAATCTATTTTTCCCTTTTTTACACGCGCCTTTCTACATTCACAACTGCAGATTCGCGGAAACCCACCAGGAACGTTTCCTAAGCGTTTTGACGAGCGGTCGTTGCTCAAAACAAATGAGAGCAGCATGAAACGTCTACTCAGCAGCGATAATACCGAAATCAGCTGAACCCTGGGGATATTGTCTGCGCTATACAGTCTGCGAACGAAGTGCGGAAGTGAGGACAGCGCCCTGCGGGCGATTTCAGCTGAATTCGGGCTTTCTCGGCGACGCATCGTGGTGGACGAACACAAACACGACAGACACGGACGGCGTTCAACTAGCAACCCAGGTTCATTTGACACAAATCCTCCCTACCGCTACCCGGGGGCGTGTTTCCCGACAAAGGTGACGTCTTCCTTTGATGAGTTCCAACCAACATGCTCTTTACCTTCTACGTAGTGCTCCACAGCGCAGCGGATAGATCTGAAATGACCAGTGTGTAACCAGTGTAACAGCCCGTTACGCGAGACCTCGAAATAGACCACCTCACGGGAGATTGGCATCCACTGTGCTGCTGCAACCGGGTCAACGTGACACATGGCCATAGGACGAACGACCGAGGAAAAACAACGAGAATGCGCACGCGTTACATTACTTCGGTTGTTGTATCTCATTTCTCATTGTAAGAGAGAATCACAGGGGAACGCAACAAAGCTGTTGTTTAGAGCTTGGCTCTTGAGTGTCTCTTTGCTTGTATTTCTGACATTCTTGCAAGGTTTCCACAGAGTACATATTGGCTTTGGATCGAAACAACTGTTGTGTACAGAACTAAAAATCGTATCATCCTATTTTTGCCCCTAGTAAGCAATGCGTGCGTGTACAATGAACGCTTGCGGCATTTCGTACAACAGCTGTCTCGTTGCAATCTTTTCGCTACGCGACGGACAAATGTCATAGGACTGTATTCGTTATTATTATAATACGTATCACAATGAAACTGCAATTATCACAATAGGCTCGAATCATAACAATTGCGCCCTTCGCTGCGCATGACGAATCAACTTTGGTCTCCCAGTGCCACTGACAACTTCTATGATAGCGAAGCCTGTTAGGGACGGAAAGCAGGCTGTTACAAAACAATTGTCAGTGCTAGGCGTGAATACTATTGCTCAGAGAGAAAAGAATATAAGCTAATCCCCTTCCCCAGAGGATTGTATCTCATTACGGCCGAAGTCTCATTACGGCCGATGTCTCATTACGGCCGATGTCTCAATACGGCCGAAGGCTGTATCATTACGGCCGAAGATGTCTCATGACGGCCAAATGTCAAAATGTGTATTGTAAGCTGCATTGATATGCAATGTCGCAGCCAGGTATGGATATATATCCAGCAGGGTATAATCCATGCACTCGGTGCCCTTAGGGCCCTTATCATATTTATATACACATATTGCGAGACAAACGGTATGTTATTATACCACAGCACAATGCAACATATTGTGTAATGTGTACTCCCACAAGGTAGTGTTGATGTTGCTGTGAAGCAGGCTACTATGTGGAGTTAGCTACTTGTAGAGAGCTAGATGAATATTGGCTTTGTTGTGACGCTTTTGGAGCCATCCTACAGTCATTGGCCATGACAGAGCACCTATCTCAGTCGATGTCAGTTTATTTCCATTCGCCTTACAATGATACAATTCTTGCTTCTGGAATGAGTAAACCTGCAAGAAGCGAAGAGCAACCATGAATAGGCTAGAATATTAAAAAAACAACAACAAGCATTTGTCTCTACATGGCTCGTTTTAATGTGCACAAGCTGCACACGTGTTGATACGTGTCTGTTATTTCATACAAGGTTAACATAAATATTCATTTAGACAAAAGAATGACAAGCCTTAAAAATGTGACTTCCAGGTAAACACAGAGCATGACCATGATATGAATATAGGTTCAGTAGTTCATTCCCTTAATGGAAACATGTGAATATCAAATAGTAATACATTACAATTCATGAAATGATGCATGCATAACTTTCCATTTCTGGTTTCTTTTTTTATAAAAGTAGTGCACGAATTCACATTCGTGCACTACTACAAAATTTCTCACTTCACAACAGAACCTTATGATGATCTTAACAGCTCACCTCTTCGCCAGGACTCCCTGGGCAGCAACATCCTATTAGCCATGTTGTTGTTTTTCTTTTTCGGAATCCTTCGTGCAGCCACATACCATGCCTGGAATGGAAAACCAGCTATAAATAACAATGTATTTGAATGACTTCCTCTTGAAGTATTTATTCTAATCAGATATGCTTTGTGCCTAGTATGGTGCGCGAAGGCACGTAAGTACAACATTTGCAGACGTTCGACGTAACCAGTTCTTGGAGATCAATTCAAGTACGCCGACTTGCGCTTTTATTTTTGAAGAAATACGACGACAAATTTTAACAAATTAAATATGGCTCACAATGATACGAGTAAATGCTGCTGTACGGTGATGCATTATCGGTATCTTATCGTCTTCGAATAAATTTGTTGTTCCTGAACGCGCAACCAACTTAGAAACGGCGCAAACCTACGAACGGATACCGAGTTACATCTATTACAGGCACTTCAGCTGTTTTGATTAATTTAAATTACGCTTATGAGAATCCAACTATGTGTGGACAGCACACTACTAAGACAGACAATCTACGAAAGCATTACTCACCAGAATTCCTGCTTGACTTGGTCTTGGTCAACACTGCCCGATATACGTTGGGGCTGTGGCGATTCATTCAACTCGATTTTTACCGGAACAACAGGCACTGCTCGAAAGACAACGACGGAAAATAGAGAGCCGCTATAAAGTCCGCTAATTTGCACATTACAGCACTACAAAGCGATATATGAACACATCGCAAACAGCAACCACTCGCTCACACACACAAGAAACGAGGTACCCAACGTTGCTAGACACCATCCGAACTCCGAAGTGAGAGTAGCAAAACAACAAGATATCAAAACACGAAAGGAAGAGTATTGATCCCCCCTGCTTCTATAGCATGCAAAACGTGATTTGCGCTGAGATGAACATATATGTTCATGACGCGAGTAATTTTCACTTTTCACTGATCCAAAGGAGGTCACGTGGGATTGCTTGACGCTTGCGAAATCAACAATGAAAATGGCGAAACGAAACTTGTGAATCGTGCATTTGCTCTTCATAGTAGCTGCCAGGAAATCGAATCAAACTTATGGGACACTGGATTACAGGTATGTTGGCATCTTTTTCATTCCTGCATATCATTTCACATTACACTATACGTGAATACATGGTGTCATGTCTCACGATGCTGGGGAAGTAGTTGCATGGGGAAGTGTGCATGGTTCTAGACTTTTAATTTTTGATCGCGTAATCGAAATATCGGCACCTCTCGCATTGTGGCTTGCATGTGACCAACCAAGTGCTGTTCCCTTACCAGCGCTTCCTACAAACGACAAAACGAAACATGTGGGAATGTATATTTTTGATTACTCATATATAACAAGAAAATGTATCGTTTTCAGGTTGCTGCCACTACTCCATGTGCCCGCAATTGTCTTGCGTGTATGATTACACTAACGGCGTCGCCCACCACGGCGGAAGTGTTTTGCGTACACTCGTTTCAGCATGAAGCCTGCAGGTAACATCTGATGTTTACCCTTCGGATATTCTGAATTTACATATTGTAGCTTAGAGGAATTCCGAATGCCCAGAGTGACACACACTTTTAACATTGTGACATCAGTGCAGTGGCATAAGCTCTAATGTAGTGCCCCACGAAAATGAACAAGGGGCAGTGGTTTATCCAGAATCCCAAGCACGAGAAGGGTGTTGGAAAAAATTGTTGGAATAGTTACGTCATTACAGCTTAACATATCATTACAGACGTATCTGAAGCTGAAATCGCAAGGGCAGCCCCTGTAGGGGGTGCACAGGCAAAAAAGTTAGGGGGGGGTCTGGATAATGCACTGACGAGGGGGACTCCTCCACCCCATGCCAAGCCTCATAAAACACCTCCTGAAATATTTTCCTGGCTATGCAGCTGCATTATTATGACGTAATTGTCATTGTTGTCCATAATTCTTGAATATGTTTCGAATATATGAAAAAAAAAGTCTGCTTGACAGCATATGTCTTATAGTCATCATCAAACAAGAGCATATGTCATTTTGTTCAGTGGCTTATGTACTTTTTTGTAAATTTCAGGTGGACGTAAATTGTAGAAGGCAGCTAGTGAGGGAGAAAATCATGGTCATAGGTCATGTGACCCCTGGAGCTCCCAGTGGGCTCCCTTGTGGAGTAGTTTTCAGAACACACACACACACACACAGTTTGCTCACAGAACCAACGAGTAGGATATTGCTTGAATACTGAGAGAAAATGGCGTAACACATACAAATATCGTGTGACACATATGACAATAAAAATATTTTTCACGAGGGATGCATGAAACACTGTCGCAATATTGTGTGCATGAACCATTGTGTGTGACACAAGCCGTGGGGGCACACCGCCTAGGACACATTTTGGGAAGCATAAAACACAGTATATACAGAGCTACTATGGTGGATGCTTCTTTTTTCTTTTTGGCCGTTATGAGACATCTTCGGCCGTAATGAGACTACCTTCGGCCGTATTGAGACTTTGGCCGTAACGAGACACTTGGGGATTAAAGGATTTTCGGCCGTAATGAGACTTTCGGCCGTAATGAGACTTGGGCCGTAATGAGATGTTACCCCCCAGAGCACGGGTCCAGGAAGAAATGTCCCCGGAAAAAATTGTCTCCGGAAGAAATATTCCCTGGAAGAAACGTCCACGGAAAAAATGTCCCCTGAGGTAAATTCACTTTTGGTACGCGTGGATTGGTTAACTTCGCACATTGACTTTTTACTATATAGGACGGTGTGAATGTTTGGATTTTTGAGCACCGAAGCGAGTAATCGTATATCCTATTCCAGTTCCTAATCAAATATGGAATTCAATGTTCAAATTCCAAATCGAATTGATGCTTCTACTAAATTGAATATATTTGAAGAGACCCGGCACATGGAGAACAATAAAAGAGTAAGCGCTATACTTACGCATACATATACGTACCGTACATGTTTGTATTCCAATATATGTTGTATATGTATCCAATTACGGTTATTCAACGAGTAGCTTAATTTATTCGTATTCAATTCCATTTTAACATGACTATTCACACATAGCATTTCTTTGCCTAGGTAGTCGCTGTGGGTCAGTTTTAGTGAATTTACTTCCTTGTGTCTTGCAACAATGCGGCCTGTACAGTCATGGGGCTCCCGAGATGTGATACCGCTGGACATATTGAAATATATTTTTGTCTGTCAATTTTGTTGCATCCCCCCGCATTTTATTTCCCTCTTTACACATCACCGTGCACGTCGATCTGCGCACTTCTAAAAAAGAACTTGACATGCTCCTGGTCATTCCGAATGACGTCTTCTCCCCTGATTTGTTGAAACTGGACGTCGTACTACTTTCTGTGACACTTCACATTTGTGCTAATTAGCAGAGAAAATGTTTTTCCGTGTTAGCGCTGCGAAGCAACTATTGCTGTACGCGGTGTACAGGCGTGGACAGAGGACAGCAGGAGGGAGGGTCACAGTGGGCTAGTATGCGTCCTGGGTTGACTTCAGGGCTAAGTGAGCCGACATTCGTCAGGAAAGTCAGACGGAAAACCCAAGGAAAACCTCAGAGAGCACACCTGGTGACAGGATTCGAACCCGTGTCACGTTGTATCAACGAACGTGAAATTGATTACAGTGTATTCCCTACGAGAAATCGCAAGTGAAAGTAGGTCGAGCTTTCAAAGTAAAAACCCTTAGTAAGTGGTTAGGAATTTTAGTATTCATTTTGAGCCGGAGGACTTCAAGACCTGCAATATCGCAACCGGGGATTTCGCAAAAACTCCACGCGTACCAAAAGTGGATGTTTCTCGAGGGCACATTTTTTCCGGGGGACATATTTTCCAGGGGACATTTCTTCCGGGGACATTTTTTCCGAGAACATTTTTTTCCGGTTCCTCCAGAGCACGCGCGTCTTGGTCTCGTTCCTTTTTCTTTCCAACTAGTTTCTTTGTTTTCTACATGTGGGGGAACTGAACGAAGAACCGGAGCATGGAAGGAGGGGCACCACGGTAAATGTTTATTATGTAGGCAAGGGGAAGGAGTGCTGTCGCATCCATTTTGCTACGAGGAATTTTTGTCGCACGATAACTATCTTGCAATGCAAATTCAATTTCTTGGATTCAACTCTGACATCTGTAGACGAATCCTCCGTTTACTCGCAAATACAACGATCGTCTCACGGCAAACTGTGGGCAATCAGCGCCGCGTAATGCGATGGAGACGACTGAAATAAACTAGTGAAATGACCACATTTCGTGGCGAAAGATCACACCTCTCGTCATCTCACAAAGCGATAACACTAATCGCAGCCCCCCCCCCCCCAAAAAAAAAAAGTTATCTTCACCTACTAGTCACGGCCGCTACTATGCGGAATACGGACAGATTACATAGCGTATAATTGTCGACTTCCCTATTTTACTTCGTTTATGCCATTCCTTTGATTCTTATCATTTTGTGTGCGTACTGTGAGTTGAACTTCTAGTTTCAACAGAAGTGGTAATTTCATAATTCATTTCAAGAAATCCTGTTTCTGTAAGCTGTATTGAGATAAAACTGTTATCGATCGGCACGTGAACAGACTCTTCACAGCTGACTGCAATTATTTAGTATTTGCGTCCATTTTTTATGACAGTTGTTTGACCATTTTGCATTTGAGATATATATTTTTATATATCTCAAATATATTATATTTTGCAGAGTCTTCGTCACACACTACGCGCGCGGCAGCTACCCCCGTGCTACTCAAACCACGAAAGTACGAAAATCAACTCGCCGTCTTGCACGACAGTTTCAGAAGACTTTTACGAGACCATCCTCCCTTCTACACACGTATAAACACGGGGTACAATGGCATACAGAAGAAACTCAAGGTCAAAGGGTCAAGTCGGGAGAATCGCGCGTGGGACAGCTGTCCCACGCGCGATTCTCCCTAACGGGGTCATCCACGGAAACCGCGACGGTGGCGCCCCGCCGTAGCAAGTCCGTAAGTAAATTCAAGATGGCTACCGTGAGACCGTAGCCTTAAGAGGGGATATCACCGAGGAGCCATCTCCGATTCACGACTTTGTCGCGTGTAGATGGCGCCACACAAACATCCGGGTCTCATCAAGGTGAAAGCTCTAATGAATACCCCTGTTACGAGTTTCTCCTCCGCGGGATTGTGTAGTTCCAGAAACACGTGTGACCTCCTTGACTATTGAGGTGCAGGGATCTCCCGTCATGTGTGGGTTGCCAAGGTCAACTGAGCTAAAGGAAAAAAGACAGGTCCGACCAAGGGGAATTGTTCTTCATTGTCTCTTTGTGGACAGCATCTCCTGACTTCTGGGGTTGATGTTATCTTAGCTTTCCTAAGCTTTCCTTGTCTGAGTTCTTCGACACCAGCACGCAAAGTCGAAGTGTTACGTTTCGTTCGCCGCGCTTATTTCTTTAATATTATATTGACCTGCTGATGTTTCATTGGCTGGGAGTTGCAAAACATTTCGCAGATAGAAGCTAGGCTTTCGTAAAAATAAGTGCTGTGTATTCACAGAAAAAGTGTGGTGTATTGATTGATTGATTGATTACATTACCATATAGAATTTCTCCAATCTGCAAAACACACACGCAAGCGAACCTATGCTTGATTAACGATAAAAGAAGAAAGTCACTGAAAAGGTTAGCCAGCTGTAGGACTCGAACCCACATCTTAGTTCTTTCATGTCTACGCTTGATGTTTACGAGTCTCATGCCATTTTTTATTTCTCCTTTATTGGAAACGGTCACAATCGGGCAGGGGGACACAAATAGGCGACAAAACACTTTTGTTTAGAACTTCTACTACAATGTCATACCTTCGTCCTATTCGATGTCTGACTTATGGGTGACGGAATAAATGGTCCTAGAATATGAACCCACAGAAGAAAAAGAAAAGGCCATGGCAGTAAAAGAGTCGCAGTCGGTAAAAATGTGAGCGGTATCGTTGGGTGAGCTCTTGTCCGATGAGCGATTGTCGGCGCCCTGGTGAACTTCATTCCGATAGAAATTAATTCGCAGGGGCACTACATGCGAAACGAATTGTAAATAGCTGTTTTCGAAACGAATATGCGAAAATTTTCTTCTTCTTTGTTTTTTTTTTGTTTGGTTTTTCAGCTGAAGAGGGGAGACCGCTGGTTATTTTCATATCTTTGTCATTCACGAACAGTACAGGTCAGATAAAGGTTTTTCAGTTGTCTTCTCATACTTCAATTGTAGATTAACCGTATCATCAGCAGAAGCGGAGTTGTAAGGGCAATGAAACAATTGAATAAGTGTGTGTACAGCTTTTATTATCCATAAAACATCGACACAGAAAAGTCTGACCAACAGATGAAAAAAACTAGCTTCCAGCGAACGATCGCTAGCGAACTAGTGCAGCGAGTCATATCGATTTTATGTTAAACTCTGAATAAAATGTAGATTTCATTAATCCATTAACACACGAAAGAAGAAGAAGAAGAAGAAAAGACACAAGAACCTACGTCTCCCAATTTCAACAAATCGGAAGATCGAATGGTACCACTCGGTCGGCTTTGATGTGCTTCATCGGCGATCTGCAATTACGCCCCTGCATTTTTGTCCGCGCAGTACTCTCGGGCAGACTTGTGCGTAACTCGTTACTAGTAATTGCGTTAATTGTAATCAATTACTTTTCTGAGGTATTTTTGAGCAATCAGTTACTTTACTGTGAAATTAAGTTTTCGAGTAATCAGTTAGTTTACTGTGAAAGTAATTTTTCCAGTAATCAATGCCTTTTCCGAGTAATCGGTTACCCAGCAATTGGTTACTTTTCTGGCAGAGATTAACGGGGCGCGGACAATTGCTCACTGGACAATTGCTCACCGGACAGTTGCTCACCGGACAACTGCTCACCGGACAATTGCTCACCGCCTCTTTCACCACACTTATATTGTGATTTTATTTCGCGTTTCTGGCGCTTGACTTTTTTATGTTAGCTGAACTTCTTTTTTAGCTGTGTAAGTTGCTTCAAATAGATCTAGGAATCAACCAGTGAACAGGGTGAGGCGAGAGGTCGTCCACTTGAACGCACACCTGAAGCGTCTTTGTCAGGACCTGCGTCCATGGGGCGTTCCTAGAGGGTTATTTCCCAAGGGGGGGGGGCAGCAAAGTGCTTCCAAGGGGGCAAAGCGTGCAACCATGTCACCTCCTTCCCTGGAGACGGACGCTGCGGACTGTGCGGGTGTTCACAGGTTCATATTATGATGACTCTGAGAAAATAATCATGACCTATGAATATAGAGTGCGCAATTTTACAAAGTGACCTTGTCCCCCTCTCGATACGCTCATGCCTGCGTCACCAGGATCTTCCAAGACACGAGACGGAGAAGATTTAAAATCACGTCATTATATAACCACTAAAATTAACGAATTTTCTATATCTGTCCAAGTCAGTTTAGCGAACGAAAGCCACATTTTACCGCCCGTTATGCTTAGTAGGGCGGAGACGACTGAACAGTACGGTGGTTAGTTTATTATTAGGTTGGTCCAAGTTCAGTGTTTGCACTGCTATGTCCAGGTTAGTCTAAGTTCGCTGTTGGCAGTTTCCCGCGCGCAACTGTGCATTGTATAGCCAGATAACATTTATTTACAGTAGTTTGTTTTGAAATGGGGATATCGATCACTTTATGTCGAGGTACAGCCAAGTTCAGCTAACAAATAAAAAGTCAAGTATATGAGCACCATAAACGATAAATAAAATCACATCACATAAAACCGCGAAATAAAATTACGTATAAGTGCGGTGAAAGAGGCGGTGAGCAATTGTCCGGCTTCAGCGGTTCTGTGGTGAGCAATTGTCCGGTGAGCAATTGTCCGGTGAGCAATTGTCCTGGATCCGTGACTCTAGTTCTACTATAGCAAGCGAAGGTCATTGTAATAACGTTCTGGAATCTCAGGGTCTCTCTCCCAAATCCTTTCCTACACCAGAGGTGTGGTACATGAAGCTTTTGGGGTTTAGTGAGTCATGGGGAAGTTCCACGCAATGTTCTCCCACAATCGGGTCAATGGCTTCCGGGGCCATAAATACAGTAGCCGTACAGATCTACCTCTTCTACACGCATTTCCGAATGCTATCCAACAAGACCAGTCTCGCGAAAATCGGTTCATTATTTTCCGAAAGAGACTGCAAAGTTGGTCCCATAGAAAATACATGGGGCCGCCGGAGGTGGTATCCCCTCTTAAGAGGGGATACCACCTCCGGCGGTCCCATGTAAGGGGATACCACCTCCGGCGGCCCCATGTATTTTCTATGGGACCAACTTTGCAGTCTCTTTCAGAAAATAATGAACCGATTTTCGCGAGACTGGTCTTGTTGGATAGCATTTGGAAATGCGCTTTGTCGCTTCAGGAAAAAATATTGCTTTTCTCAAGACATTTTTCTAAACGCGTTATTGAAGTACAAAAAATTACCAAAATTGGATACTCAAGCTTTGACACGCTCTGATAAAAAAACTAAGAGACCTATGCGGAAATTTGCCTGGAGCGGCAAAGCAAAAATCTTTCTAGACCATTTTAACACGAGGATCATCCACATCCGATTATCTGTTCTCTCGATATATGATAAAATGTGAAGGTTGGTAACGCGCTGCATTTTGCGCCTCCCTGTGGCGCCATATCGCGGGCTAAAGGGGTACAAAAAATCCCTCCGCCACACAGCAGCGTAAATCCAACACCCTATCCTAGATTCCCTTTCCTGAAAGGTTCCATTCCCTCTGATGAAGTCTTTGAAACAGCTCTTTTTGGGAGATTAGGTAAGGGAATGACAAAAGCGTCTGCTGTTTGGGATTGTTGGAGATAGTATGTGTGTCGCAATCTCCCAGTCTGTTCCCTGCCTAGGGTTTTTCCGACCTGATCAGTATGGCAATGCAAGTTTTCCGGCAGGCAAGTCTGCAGCTGTGTCGATCACCCTTGTTTGTTTTCTGTGCACAGTGGCCGCCAATTTTTCGGTGAAAGGACCATGTATCCTACTTTTATATGGTGCTGTCTTTGAAAGCATACAAGTTTTTAATTGCAGTGAGTATGAAAATCGGCACTGCTTTTGTTATTAGTTGCTCCGGTGCAGGGTTTTAGGGGAAAATGCCCCCACCCCCCAAATAATCAAAATGCCACCGAAAAAATTATCAGCTGGAAGAAATGTGCACAAAAAAATGTCCCCTGAGGGACATGGGCTTGTTCACTTTGGACGTCGGCTTTTTGCTACAGTGTGAATAAACACGGTGGGGGGGGGGGATATGAAGATGAATTAAAGAAAAAAGGGAAAAAAGGAAAGGTCAACCGAAGCGAGTAGTCGTATATTCTGTTTGAATTCCGAATCAAACATTCAATTCAACGTTCGAATTCCTAATCGCATCGATGTTTCTTCCAAACCGAACACATTTCAATAATTGATTGATTGATTATTTAAAAGAAAACCAGGGAGAAACATTTCAATAATGTCGAAGCTGCACACGTTAGACTAGAGGGCATAAAATAATGTGAGCGCTGCTCCAGCATGGAAAGCAACGGAGGACACGAAACGTCTAGGTAAATTGTAGCAAGATACGCTAAGTTGATAAGGAAATTTAAAGATTACGTCCGTTTCATGCTGAATAATGATTTCGCATGTGGTGGATACCATGCGTACGGGTGTAGGAAAAAATAGTCGACAAAAAATGGCCCCTCAAGCAGTCTTGTGCCCGTTACTCGACAAAAGTAATTGATTACCGTTACTGTTACTTCTACGCAAAAGCTAATTGATTACCGTTACCAATTACTCGACTCCAAATGTGATTGAGTAACAAGTAGAAAAGTAACGTGTTACTCGGCTCGTTACCCTACATTCACGCAAATTATACCCGGCCTTGTGTGCCTCAAGAAAAGAAAAGAAAGAAGGAAAAGGAAAAGAAAAAGCTGTTCAACAGCGGAACAGCTGAAGAACAGCAAAAAACACAAACGCGTAGAAGAGGTAGATCTGTACGGCTACTGTATTTATGGCCCCGGAAGCCATTGACCCGATTGTGGGACAACATTGCGTGGAACTTCCCCATGACTCACTAAACCCCAAAAGCTTCATGTACCACACCTCTGGTGTAGGAAAGGATTTGGGAGAGAGACCCTGAGATTCCAGGACGTTATTACAATGACCTTCGCTTGCTATAGTAGAACTAGAGTCACGGATCCAGGACAATTGCTCACCGGACAATTGCTCACCGGACAGTTGCTCACCGGACAATTGCTCACCACAGAACCGCTGAAGCCGGACAATTGCTCACCGCCTCTTTCACCGCACTTATACGTAATTTTATTTCGCGGTTTTATGTGATGTGATTTTATTTATCGTTTATGGTGCTCATATACTTGACTTTTTATTTGTTAGCTGAACTTGGCTGTACCTCGACATAAAGTGATCGATATCCCCATTTCAAAACAAACTACTGTAAATAAATGTTATCTGGCTATACAATGCACAGTTGCGCGCGGGAAACTGCCAACAGCGAACTTAGACTAACCTGGACGGGATGACGCCGAAATGAATCATGTAAAAATAAAACGTTCAAAAATAAATATCTTAAATATCAAATTTGCAAAATAAACTCTTCAATATAAATCATGAGAAAATCCACGCTGTCGAAATAAACTCCGAAAAATAAACTTTGAAGAATAAACGCTTCGAAATAAATCTTTTAACATCCATCGTCCCTGATTGGTGGACAGCCGACGGCTCTACGTCCGCCGCGGAAAATAGTACCCTCCTCGCACTTGGGGCTAGCCAGGGCTATAACTGTGAACAAGGATTTCGGTACACCGGAAGTAGGTTGTCTGTCTGTATGTGATCCGTGACAAGTTTTGCCAACTTAGTAGGGGGGCGGGGGGCTGATATCATTCGGAATGACGGATGCCCGGGAGCGTATTATTCAGTGAAGTTCTGTTTTAGCAGTGCAAGTAACGCACGACGTCGGTGTAATATAGCCTAATATAGAGCCGGCTATTAGGAGAGTTTGGCCATTCTTTGGTATGTTTTCTGATTTTGCGTTTCTCTTTTTCGTGTGCGTGCGCGCTTTCTTGGCCTTTCTTTTACCAGTGCGAAGGACCGTCGCCGCGCAATCCGTCCACAGCGCTCAGCTGGCTCAAGGATCAAGAGCATACCTGGGTAAATTACTTCTAAAATGTAATTAAATTACATTACTCATTACTGCAATTGAAACGCAATTACTACAAAAGGTAATGACATTACGAAGTCATTACTTTACCATTTTGGCATACATGTTCCCGAGTTTGTGGAAGGAACAAGGGACACACAAGTTGACGAAACTTGCCTTCCCCGAAATTCGAGGAGAAAAATGTATGCTTACAATGTATCAACAGTTAGCTTGTACTCTTCTATTTGTCTCTTCTACATGTCATGCTAGTGTGCCACGTATGACGTATCGTTCCACAATGTAGAGACGAGGGAGACACAATGTATCACGACAACAGGAAGACTGTCAGGAGGATGGGGCCCGCAAACAATGATTCTCCAGGGCTACAAACCGTTGACCTAACAACGTTTGTTTGTGAGTGCCCTGCATAAGGCAACTGGCTCGTAAGGCAACGTGCCGATTGAGTGCGTCACCGTTCATAGTGCCGTTGGAATTCTTTTCATTTGCCAGTCCCCCAACTCTCTTTCTGCCAAGTGCCAACACAGAACACACACTTGATTCTTTTGTAAAAAGTGATGAGTAATGTCATTAAAATTACAGCCCAAATGTAATTAAATTACATTACAAATTACCTAATGTCAAAAGTAATGCGTTACATTACAAATTACCAGAAAAAGTAATTCATTACTGTAATTTCATTACAGTAATGCTATTACTACCCAGGTATGATCAAGTGTGCGTGTCCTGTATTCATACGCGCATCGTCGTCATCACTTTTAAGCTGGATATTTCGAAATCCTAAGTTGTTATGTAATTGATAGCAATACAAACATGAGTAAGAAACATCATAATAGCATGTTTCGCCGAAAAGAACATCGTGTCGCCCATACGGCTATCACTACTATGATACGGAGCATTACCTTCCTAAGCCTAACCATGATTTATTTTAACAGCGTTTATTTTGAGGACGTGTATTTTTAAACGGTTTATTTCAGAAAATGGATTTCGAAAGGGGGAATTTTAAGCGTGGATTTTTTAATGTTTTATTTTAAAAGATTTATTTCGGCGTACAGCCACCTGGACATAGCAGTGCAAACACTGAACTTGGACCAACCTAATAATAAACTAACCACCGTACTGTTCAGTCGTCTCCGCCCTACTAAGCATAACGGGCGGTAAAATGTGGCTTTCGTTCGCTAAACTGACTTGGACAGATATAGAAAATTCGTTAATTTTAGTGGTTATATAATGATGTGATTTTAAATCTTCTCCGTCTCGTGTCTTGGAAGATCCTGGTGACGCAGGCATGAGCGTATCGAGAGGGGGACAAGGTCACTTTGTAAAATTGCGCACTCTATATTCATAGGTCATGATTATTTTCTCAGAGTCATCATAATATGAACCTGTGAACACCCGCACAGTCCGCAGCGTCCGTCTCCAGGGAAGGAGGTGACATGGTTGCACGCTTTGCCCCCTTGGAAGCACTTTGCTGCCCCCCCCTTGGGAAATAACCCTCTAGGAACGCCCCATGGACGCAGGTCCTGACAAAGACGCTTCAGGTGTGCGTTCAAGTGGACGACCTCTCGCCTCACCCTCTTCACTGGTGGATTCCTAGATCTATTTGAAGCAACTTACACAGCTAAAAAAGAAGTTCAGCTAACATAAAAAAGTCAAGCGCCAGAAACGCGAAATAAAATCACAATATAAGTGTGGTGAAAGAGGCGGTGAGCAATTGTCCGGTGAGCAGTTGTCCGGTGAGCAACTGTCCGGTGAGCAATTGTCCAGTGAGCAATTGTCCGCGCCCCGTTAATCTCTGCCAGAAAAGTAACCAATTGCTGGGTAACCGATTACTCGGAAAAGGCACTGATTACTGGAAAAATTACTTTCACAGTAAACTAACTGATTACTCGAAAACTTAATTTCACAGTAAAGTAACTGATTGCTCAAAAATACCTCAGAAAAGTAATTGATTACAATTAACGCAATTACTAGTAACGAGTTACGCACAAGTCTGCCCGAGAGTACTGCGCGGACAAAAATGCAGGGGCGTAATTGCAGATCGCCGATGAAGCACATCAAAGCCGACCGAGTGGTACCATTCGATCTTCCGATTTGTTGAAATTGGGAGACGTAGGTTCTTGTGTCTTTTCTTCTTCTTCTTCTTCTTTCGTGTGTTAATGGATTAATGAAATCTACATTTTATTCAGAGTTTAACATAAAATCGATATGACTCGCTGCACTAGTTCGCTAGCGATCGTTCGCTGGAAGCTAGTTTTTTTCATCTGTTGGTCAGACTTTTCTGTGTCGATGTTTTATGGATAATAAAAGCTGTACACACACTTATTCAATTGTTTCATTGCCCTTACAACTCCGCTTCTGCTGATGATACGGTTAATCTACAATTGAAGTATGAGAAGACAACTGAAAAACCTTTATCTGACCTGTACTGTTCGTGAATGACAAAGATATGAAAATAACCAGCGGTCTCCCCTCTTCAGCTGAAAAACCAAACAAAAAAAAAACAAAGAAGAAGAAAATTTTCGCATATTCGTTTCGAAAACAGCTATTTACAATTCGTTTCGCATGTAGTGCCCCTGCGAATTAATTTCTATCGGAATGAAGTTCACCAGGGCGCCGACAATCGCTCATCGGACAAGAGCTCACCCAACGATACCGCTCACATTTTTACCGACTGCGACTCTTTTACTGCCATGGCCTTTTCTTTTTCTTCTGTGGGTTCATATTCTAGGACCATTTATTCCGTCACCCATAAGTCAGACATCGAATAGGACGAAGGTATGACATTGTAGTAGAAGTTCTAAACAAAAGTGTTTTGTCGCCTATTTGTGTCCCCCTGCCCGATTGTGACCGTTTCCAATAAAGGAGAAATAAAAAATGGCATGAGACTCGTAAACATCAAGCGTAGACATGAAAGAACTAAGATGTGGGTTCGAGTCCTACAGCTGGCTAACCTTTTCAGTGACTTTCTTCTTTTATCGTTAATCAAGCATAGGTTCGCTTGCGTGTGTGTTTTGCAGATTGGAGAAATTCTATATGGTAATGTAATCAATCAATCAATCAATACACCACACTTTTTCTGTGAATACACAGCACTTATTTTTACGAAAGCCTAGCTTCTATCTGCGAAATGTTTTGCAACTCCCAGCCAATGAAACATCAGCAGGTCAATATAATTTTAAAGAAATAAGCGCGGCGAACGAAACGTAACACTTCGACTTTGCGTGCTGGTGTCGAAGAACTCAGACATGGAAAGCTTAGGAAAGCTAAGATAACATCAACCCCAGAAGTCAGGAGATGCTGTCCACAAAGAGACAATGAAGAAGAATTCCCCTTGGTCGGACCTGTCTTTTTTCCTTTAGCTCAGTTGACCTTGGCAACCCACACATGACGGGAGATCCCTGCACCTCAATAGTCAAGGAGGTCACACGTGTTTCTGGAACTACACAATCCCGCGGAGGAGAAACTCGTAACAGGGGTATTCATTAGAGCTTTCACCTTGATGAGACCCGGATGTTTGTGTGGCGCCGTCTACATGCGACAAAGTCGTGAATCGGAGATGGCTCCTCGGTGATATCCCCTCTTAATAGCGTTTCCCGCTTCCATTCCCAAGGTCGCATGCTCTGAACGCGGGCAGAGACGCAAGCAATTTGTTTGAAGGCACGGATTGCTTAGGCATGCCGTCTCCTGGTGTGAGTTACATACGATCTTCCGTGTGTAAAATTCCACCCACGTTAGAGAACTCCAAGTGGGCAAAATTAATTCACAGGCCGACTACCGTGGCGTCGGTCATGATCGCCGTTGTCTCCCCTATAGTCATAAACCCCCCAATTATTACTGTTATTATTTACATGCTCGCTTGCTTCCTTCCTTTCTTGCTTGCCCTGTGCAGCATCTAGGACAAGCATCGTACCTACTGTCTCTTCGTTGGAAAAGACATAACTTGTGCTACAACGCAGAGAGTGGGTGCAAATGAAAATGTATAAAAGAGCGGCTTCATAAATTTCATAGGCCACAGCTTTTCTTTCTTTCTTATTGATTTAATAATCTCGCGCTCGTGGTCCAAGGTAAGCCGTGAGCAGATATCTTCTGCTTCCCGTGTTTTGTGTCGCTTCACGCCTAAAAAACAAAGAATCAAGAGATAAAGCGCCGCAGTGACCTCGCTGGTGTCCCCGCACCCGTGACAGATAACAGCATAGGCGGAATGGACGGCATCAATGCTTGTTCGTCAAGCAGCCGTGAGAAAGCGCTGCAATCAAGCGCTCTTTTCGCGCGACGGAAACTGATTCCGTCGTGGTTTTGGAACTCCCGGCCCTTTCTGCTGACCCGGGAAAAAAAGACTCGTATGAGCTAGAGAGTTGCAACACACTGCATTCGCTTTCTCATGTCAACGCCCACAACTTCACAGTTGACATCTCCGGTGTGATCCTCCTAATTAAAAAGTTAGAAAATTAAATTAATTAATTAATCAGTTAATTGCGCGACAAAAAAATACTATTAAATGCTCCAGGTCACTGGTAACACTATGCACTTGGTTTCATTCTTCTGCGATGCTTCATTATTTTTAAAAGGTGGGGTCAATCTTAAATGGAACACCCTGTATATGTTTACAAGTCAAGCCAGGCCTCTAAAACTGTAGCTTCTGCAACGGCAATGCGGTCAATGGAGAGGAGGAGTGTCAGAGTGGAGGGCGCATGGGGTAGTTGGTTCGCACACCGCTCTCAATAGATGGTGCTGACGCTCAAAACCTGTTAAGCCACAGTTGGCGCAAGCTACCGCCCGCTTCAAAGGGAAAAACTACAGTATCCATCCATCCATTCACAGGGGTGACACAAACCCTACCCTCAAGCGGGTGCCTTTGGCAAAACTGCCATCTTGTCCTGATCGCATGTTATAGAAAACGTCATTTTGAGGTCACGTGACTTTGTTTACATGTCGTTTTGCCGCTTATTACTGACATATCTCCGTCTTCATAAGCTAAGAGATGAAGCATGAACCATGTGGTGCTTCTTCCACAGCACGGTAGCCCATTACTCCTTAGTTTAAGTACGTCGCATCGGTTAGATGAGTCTTAACGCGCGGTCGTCATCACCTCTTTGGAAGTCGTAAACAGTACGAGGCCTTATGTGCAAAACTGTGCGTTTTACTGCGAGATTATCGGATAAAAATAATTACCGTGATCGAAAAACATCCAAAACGTCGCGTAGAGACGACAATCGCATTGTTTACAAACGGTTTGGTCGCCGATCACGGGCGCCGGCATCTTTAAGGTCACGTGTGTCTTGACGTTTGCTGTGACGTACGAGTGCGACCAGGACCTGTCCAGGATTCATTGCGTTCGTTCGCCCAGCACGCTTTCGCCTACGGAGCGATACACTGAGTGCCACCCTGCCCATCGATCTATCCACGTGATCCACCCACCAGCGGCATGGCCGAGTGGGCTAAGGCGCCCGCTCATTGGTGGTAGCCAAGGTCGTGCTCAAGGCTGGGAAGTGGTGGGTTCTAATCATACCGCCGGCTGTGCTGTCTGAGATTTTCCCTGGGTTTTCCGAAGACTTACCTGACGAATGTCGGCACAGTTCGCCGTGAAGTCGGCCCAGTACGCATACTAACTCTCTATCCCCCACTCGTTCCTGCTGCCCTCTCTCCATCTGTCCACGTCTGTACTAGCCACAGTTGCTTCGCAGCGCTAACACGGGATTTTAAAAAAAACGTGATCCACCCGCTGCTCCTTTCGCTCGTCTCCTCCCCCCTTCTAGCTCCTTAGTCACAACTTCGCCATCTCATAATTTCTCCAGCCTCAGCGCGGCCGATCTTTGCGGCTGTTTCACATGCGTATTGAAATTAAAGAAACCTGCTGAAACTTTTGGAGGTGCACAAGACTGTTATATTCACAGGTAGGCACGTTTGACAGAACAACAATGAAACAGCTTAATTATACACTGCTGAGAAAAGGTAAAATTTATGCATTTGACTAGCACGTACATGACGAGCATGACAGAGCAACATATGAACAGCTTTGTTATACACTGTTGAGAAAAAGATAAAATTTATGCCTTTGACTAGCACGTATATGACAAGCATGACAGAGCACAGTTGAACAGCTTTGCACTGACAAGTAACACCAGATGTGCAGATATAAGACTGTACGTGAACACAGAGGTATCACAGATACCTGGACTAAAGGACTGAATGCCATACTGAAATAAACTTGCTAGCAAGGAGTATACAGGTGTCCACACATTTGCTTACAACTTGTTCAATCATTCTCAGTAACAACTGCTTGCAAGTATCACTGAGAAAAAGAATTAAAAAATGGTGTAAAAGCAGTCTTTACACTGCTGCAAAACTGTGGCCCGCAACATATGCAAAGGAAGTCATTGAGAGTCAGGCAATTATCACAGATCGCCAGACTAGGAAGCTGAGGGAAAAAAATGAAAATGTTAATACAGCAACATAATTATATAGCTGTGTACAACAGGTCTGAAAACTATTTTGTCTCATCAATGAAGGAAAAGTGTACAGAGCTCACATAATTACACATCTGTAGGTCAATGGCCCTAAATATATGCGAGGAACTAATATCACAATTATTAACTTAAATGTAAGTCTAGGAAACATATGGAAGCCTACAGCAGTGCTCAAAGCAATATATGCCTACTGTACTGAAAAAAGAAAGCTTTGCAAGGTTCACACATTTACAGTTTCGGGGCTTTTCTGTAGCTGTACGTTTCCTAGTGGGAGCCTTTACCAGCATTTGGTTTCCATGTCGCAAGTACCATAGGAAGCGAAGACGGCCAAAATTTAATGTGAACTGCTCTTTACATGTGCTGCTACAAAAGGCAGTACTATTTTCGTTGCACAAGTGTGTGCACAAGAACATCAAAACACACTTCCTGTGCAGTGCATTCTTAATACATTGCAACTATAGTTCCTAAAGTCTCGAAACAAACTGAAGGCAGTCTTCAGAAGGCAATGTCACTCCCGTGAAAAGCTCACCAGTGATATCTTCCGCACTAAACATGGCGAAAAACTGGTTCTGAGAATGGAGACTTTTGTCTTCACAAACCAACATGCGGGAGCAGATTGCACATGAGGACTTCAGGAAGAAGAAGTGAACGAAGCGCCCTGCTAAATAGTACTGCACATTGCCCTGTATGATTATCTGGTCATTCGTGAGAGGCTCAGCATGAGTCCACATCACTAAGCAGTAATCTGTTCCACATGCACACTCCACGAGGCAGATGTCAGTGGAATCCGCTTCAATTCAGTCAGGAGTACCGACCTGCCGGCTTCGCAGTTTGATTGTGCTGAGTGCTTGAGGAATTTCCCAATAAGAATGTGCTTCAGCCCGCTCACAAATTGAAAAACGCTAGGAGTTTCGTTGCAGCCGTGCTGTTATCTGCACATACCAAACATGTTTATTTCAAGCGCAACTTGGTTTAATCGGCGTGTCAGCATGTGCTCGAAGCCATACTTGCTGTGGAGCTCCTCCCATAACAAAAGAAGTGAGGATATTGTGATTTGCCAACCTTTTATTATATGTGCCTGACGGGGAGTGTCAATGTGCCACTGAGGAATTTGAGCAAGTTGGGTCTTGAGTAAGTTCAACTGTTCAGTCAGTCTTCTTTGTTTCCCTGGGCTTGGGTCTGCCGACAAAGCAAATCGAAATTTTGTGGATTCTGGTAGAGGTAGTGAGATGGTAGAGCTGTTCAGGATGTCAAATAACTGGTCTGTGTTCTGACAGAAATTTGCTGCGGCAATGGCATCTGGCGGCAAGTAGTTGATTGACACAAAGGTGAAGATGAATTGAAGAAAGCTGAATTACTGACTATCTGTGTCGCATATTTGACTTCCATGTTTCCAATAGGAGTGGGGTACACGTGCCAGTCTGTGCGCTTTGGAGTTAACTTTTGCCTCAGAAAGTTTGTAGTTTCATACAGCTGCTTGATGTACTATTCCCAATTGACAGTTTCGGCACCGATCTTCAATGCGCCGTGTCGCAGATTGTTTCTTGTACAGTTAATTAAGTGAGGAGTGTCAAGACAGAAATGAATCTGTTCATTTCGTACAACAAAAAATGGGTGATCCGGAGTCACACCAAGCCTCTTTGAAAGGTTATGCTGTTGTACGTTATGCCCAGAGGAGGAGAGCATCGCACATGCTTTTCTCTTCTGTCGAGACGCAGTGTTCTTCTGGGACGTTTTCCAGCGAGCTTACAGAAAGAATGTCTACTTATGTCCACGTAGTATCCGTTTCCTGCCTCTGAGGCCTGACAGTGAGCTACCGTGGGACGTACTTGAATTGCCGAGTCTGTACGCTTTGTGGGTTGCCCGTCGCATTTATGATCGTAACGACCCTCCTGTTGGATCTTGGCATTTCTTCAAGAGGTACGCTATATTATTCTGTAAGTTCATCCTCTCAAGTACGGGATGCGACATTGAATATCCTTTGTATCGCGTTCTTGAACTGTTAATTATCAGTCCAACTGACTATTGGATGCGGTCAGTACAGTTGTTGGCAGCAAATGGCAATTCTAATGTAGTTTTATTTCGAATGTACATGGGTTGAAAGCCTCTGTGTACGGCTGTGTAATTTGTTGGCGAAATTCGAGATCATGTGCGCGCTCGAACTTGTGATTTGTCTTCTCCTGAGCTTGTATACAGGGTGTTTCACCTAAGGCGATAAAAAATTATAACTGGCGACGTACTCGCCGGAGGATTGTCGGACTTCCGGCATCCTTCTGGAAACTTTTGCCATCATTGAGGAAGGTTTTGAACAATTTTTAATTGCGGAATTTTTTTTTTTCACTTTAACTTTGAATATTGCGAAGCGAACCTGACTTTTCTTTTTTTAACAGAAATATGGTGTCCTCCACGGATAACCGCACACCCAACAAAAACTATGCACAGTATCGAAAAACAGAAATACTCGAAAAAAATCAGTAAATATTACGCTTTAGCCCCGCCTGCTTGATTTTCGCAGAGAAGCGCGAAATCTGCGCTTAGTCGAGAAAGTGTCCCCGCCTTCATTTGTCTTGGATTCTTTGTGATAAGACGGTTGTTTTGTTTTCTTTGTGATGAGTCGGTTGTCACCAGCATCTTGGTCAACTCGGCGCAAAGAAAGGTAAAACAAGAGGCGCCCAAGCAGCACAATGTACTGAAAGTCGAGTGCAATAGGGGTGAACGGTACGTGTCTTATCAATGTTCTTTAGTTTCACGAGCCTGTTCAAGGCCTTCCACCTACCCGCCCACCTCTATTGCACCCGAGTTTCAGTACATTGTGCTGCTTGGGTGGGAACACTTCCTCCTCTCCCCGGAATTACGTTGCGCTTTTCTTTGCGACAATCGAGCTGGCGGGGCTAAAGCCGAATTTTTACTAAATTTTCGGGACTATTTCGGTAGCGATACTGTGCATTGTTTCGGTTGGATGCGTGGTCATCCGTGGAGGACTTCATGATTCTGTAAAAAAAAACGTGAGGTTCGCTTGGCAATTTTCAAAGTTCAATTGAAGAAAATAAATTTTCCGCAATTAAAAATTGTCCAAAGCCTTCCTCAATGGTGGCAAAAGTTTCCAGAAGGTAATTGCCGAAAGTCCGACAATCCTCCGGCGAGTTATTTCTTTTCTTTTTTTTTAGCTCGCGACCACTTGTTGTTACAAGAGTGAGTTCTGGAGTGAGGAGACTCACCCACTTCGTCAAGATGGATGAGTCTACTATGGGGTCTCCGGTCCCTGACCTGCGTTAGACGATATGTTCAAGGTGGGGGAGGCAAAAAGCGGTACTAATTTATAATTTTTGTGCCTTCTTTGCCGTCCGAAAACAAAATGGCTGAGTGCCTCCAGCATTTCACACTGAAATTTAAGGAAGCGCGTAAAGGCTAGCATACATTTCTTTTACTTTGATCCACTACACATACAGGTGCTGCTGAACGGCGTTCATTTCCAATGGGAAAGCGAAAACTGCTAATTTGCACAAGTGTCAGCTTCATCTTCCTTTTTGTTTTGCTCTAGGAAATAGCAAACCTACATCATGGCTAACCTTACCCTTCTTTTTCTTTTTTATATCAGCATTAAACATATACCCCTCCACCCCTCGTACATCGTGAGAGGAAATGCTTTAATTGACGTGTTTTACATCATATTCAATGAACTGTACGTCGCCTTTGGCTTAAACTGTTTACAGCCCCCATTATCAGACCCCCTAACTATGGGCAGCGTTCCACTCCTAGAGTGGAAAACCTCCCCACTTCATCGTCACAGTATAATTGTGTTGACAGCTCACTTCTCTCGTGAGCATATGAACTTTTTCTGAGAGTGAACACGCGTGTGCGCCTGAATATAGTGTTGCTTAAGTTAACGCTTTTTCCACGTCCTGCATCAGCACAATCCGGTGGCTTCTGATGTCTAACAGCAGTGCTACAAGATCCTTTGTCAAATTAGGACCACTCGCGAGATTGTCGTTAAGCGACGACAATTATACTGGGTAGTGCGACGATGCATCAAACACAACTTCAGTTTGGTTGTGCTACTCGACTCACGAATAACTGCCTGATGTAGAACATCGTACGTGAAATTGTCATTTGGGACACTCTCCTCTGCCATGCCGTTCACTGCGTATTTTCTCTATTACCCATGACACTGACCGGTCGCCAGATTTTTAACTTTTCTAAATGGCATTCGATCGTTCGATCGTCGAATTTTTGAAGCAGGTAAATTCTCTTAGTGTAGTCGATTCGTGGAAGTTGCAGATAACTACGTTAGAGCCATGGTCCTCGCTACGGAATTTTCCATCCCTCGTGATGTAAGCTGGCCACGAGAAGGTTCGCTACGCCGGCTGCTACATCTAAATGCTTCTAAGACGCGCTTCCGTAGAAGATTAGGCACGATAACACACCCGATTGTCTAACCATGGTTAGAACATCGGTCTAGCAATGCCAAAAGACCAAAAGGACCACGTCCTCCTGCAGTCACGAGCAACGACTTTCCTTTTTGCGTTTATTCATGTCCTAGGCATGGTTATGGCAAGTCCCTTCCCCAACAACACCAGATATCCACTTGATGTACGATTAATTAAAAGATTAATCGTACAACCAGTGGATATTCGGTGTTGTCCGTGGCGTACGTGGTCGGATTCGTCTGTCTGATGGATATCCATGTGATATCCAGCATTGATGAAGAAAATAGAGTGCGGCAATGATATCCTCAAGATATCAAGAAACGAACATACGCGGTGATCTGTACCCCAGCACATGGCAGTCCTAAGGATATCATATATACGTCTGAAGCTGGATGTTGGAATAACCTGGGGATAACGAGTTTCGTCCTACATAAATGTGGGGTGTGGCTTTTTCGGGTTAAACCCAATACCGCCCGGTTATCCCCCCCCCCCCAACCACGAACGGACCTCCGACCAATTCGGGTTAAACCCGATTTCTCCACGAATTCCAGTCACTATGAAATCCTCAAGTGACGTTTCCACTGAAGACGAACGGAGGTCGCCACGTGTAACATATGTAAGAATTGGTCACTTACGTTCCTAGCGGTACACCCATGTGTGCCAGCACTGTCTATGCCTCCGGAGATTAGCCCTGGTAGGTCACAAGAAGAAAAAAAGATTAGGAAAAGACTTAATAGACAAGAGGAGAAACAAACAACCCCGATAACACCCGAAGGCACAATAATCACCAGATTTCTTCCCGAATTACAGATTTGAAAATAGTGCCTGATTTTTACCTCCCGAACCTCAGAAAGGCATTTATCCCGGAAAAGTCACTCTCTGCATATGTGTACTCTCACAGGTCCAAGTGAAGGAAGGAGTCTTCTGGGACGTCCACAGACATCCACGCTGACGACACATCTAATGTATGTTGTACATCTAATGTTTCCTAGTTACTTTGGATGTCTCGTCCCTCTACACTAATATTCCCCACGAAGACGGCATTATTGCAGTTGAGACAGCTTTTTCTAGATACGCCGGACACAGTCCTATCGACCCACTTGCCCTGTCCAAGCTAGTAAACCTAATCCTTAAAAACAATAACTTCGAATTTGACAGTCAGCACTACCTCCAAATCAGCGGCACGGCTATGGGCACTAAATACTTATGCAAATATATTCATGGGAACTTTGGAAGAAAAATTTCTGGAAGGACGTGAGCGAAAGCCGGCACTTTACAAACGCTACCTGGATCGTGTTGTGTCTGTCCCTTCGTGTCCCCTAGTCTCGGGGTTTTTTACATTATGCTACCTGGATGATAAATTTATGATCTGGCCACATTCAGAAAGGGACCTCATAGAATTCATAAATGATCTCAACCAATTTCATCCCACTATTAAGTTCACCCACACGTATTCAACTGCAACTGTTAACTTCCTAGATGTTCAGGTAAGACTACAAGACGGAGTTCTAAGCACCGACCTATTCCGGAAGCCCACTGACTCCCAACAGTATTTGTCCTTTCATAGCTGTCACCCACGGCATACAAAGCTTGCCATCCCTTACAGCCAAGCCCTTCGGTACAGGAAAATCTGCTCGAACGATGACGATCTTGACAGGAATCTAAATCAGTTGCAACAAACATTCGTTGACCGCCATTTTCCACCGAACCTTGTGAAAGACGCTCTCAACAGGGCCCGAAAAATAGAGCGCCAGTCACTATTCGGTACGCGAACAAATAGCACAAAAGAGGACGCTATCAACCTGATCGTAACATTTGCTGGAAATATCCCAAACATTAAAGGTATACTGAATCGACACTATAGCATACTTCAGCAATCCGAGCGCACAAAGGAAATTTTTCCGCGGGCACCTCGTGTCACCTGCAGTTGCGCACGCAATCTGCTAGATAGCTCAGTTCATTCCAAAATCAACGAACCAAATGATTCACCAATGGGTTGTCACCCATGTGAAGGCCGCAGATGTCAAATATGCAAATCAATGCAAAACGCCACCATAGCCGAAAGTACTAGTTCTCACTTCAGAGTGACAACTAGAGCAAATCTAGACTGTAATTCGTCCAACGTTATCTATCTCCTTCAATGTAACGCATGCCAAGCACAGTACGTGGGCCAGACGAAAACCGCATTCAGAATCAGATTTAACAATCACCGATCGGACGTGACGAAAAAACCGAATCGTCCAGTTTCACGCCATTTTAGCCAGCCAGGGCATTCAATTAACGGTGTTTCAATTTTCCTTCTTCAAACAAACTTCAGTTCCGACCGGTGCCGAGAACAGCGCGAATCTTACCTTATATACAAATTCCAATCTATCATAAACGAGGACCCTGGTGTACTGTCAACAATAAGAAACTTATCTGCTTAGATAGTGTACTGCTGCTTGTTCCCCTTTTCTTTGCAGAACAACAGTCCACAGCCCTTAGATTCCATCCCACCTCCTGGACGATGACCTCTTCACCGGACATGACTCAACCACTTCCTTGTACTTGACCTGCTGAGGGCCGCCAGGTGGCGGGACCTCCCGATTGTGACGTCATTGTAGCACTGTATAAAACTCCAAGTGTCATTTGTCATTCTTCAGTCCTGACGAAGGCGGAGCTTCCCCCGCAACGTTGACTTCCCCCTTAACTTTCCACTAGTAAATAAATAACTCCCCCTTTTTCTACTTCCTACATCTTCGTTGTCTGCTTCATATTTTGTTAGTACCTATATATATATATATATATATATATATATATATATATATACTTGGTGAATGGGGTTCGGACGACCGCGAATATATGTAGCTGAAATGAAAATTGAAACACAGACTACGAAGGTACGGGAAGTAAGAAAAAAGGAATAATTTATTTACATTTAAGATACTTGGAATGCTAAAAGGGTTGTCGACGTTTCGACAGTGGCACTGTCTTCGTCAGGACTAAGTCTAGTAATGGAGACAGAATAAATGGAGACAGAAATAAATTGAAATAAATGGGAGACAGAAGACGAAAGTAGGGGAAGTAACAAAAAAGGGGTTTATTAAAACTTAAAAATGATAAAAGTTAGGGAGGATGTCAACGTTACGGCGGAAGCTCCGCCTTCTTCGGGACAAAAGAGCTAAATGTGGCCACGAGGCTGATAAGGGGCTTGAGAATGACGTGGTCGGTTGGGGGAAATTCCCGCCACCTGGCGGTTGTCAATTGGGGAAATTCCAGAGCGTTTTCGTGTCAGGTCCAGGAGTGGGGTCATCGTCCTTGTGGGTCAGTGGGGATTTTGATCTGGCTGAAACGAGAAAAGGCAACAGAGTCTTATCTAGGTTGTTAGACTTCTTATTGTTGACAGCATGCCAGGGTCCTCGTTAATGGCCGATCGGAATTTGTAAATTAGGTAAGATTCCCGTTGTTCCCGGGAGCGGTCGGAGGTAAAGTTCGACTGGAGAATAAAAACTGAGGCTTCGTTGATTGAATGTTCTGGTTGTTTGAAATGGCGTGAGACTGGAAGATTAGGTTTCTTGGTAACATCCGATCGGTGATTGTTGAATCTAATTCGGAAAGAAGTTTTTGTCTGACCCACGTATTGGGCCCGGCATGTGTTGCATTGGATTAGATAGATAACGTTGCATGAGTTACAGTCTACGTCTGCGTTGATCTTGGCGGTAAAGTTGGAATTCGTACTTCTGACCGTCTGTGCGGTCTCCATTAACTTGCAAATCTGGCATCTCCTGCCATTACATGGATGACAGCCCGCCGGATGGCTAGTGGGTTCGCCTACTTTAGAGCGGACCAAGCTATCTTGTAAGTTACGTGTACGTCTGTGAGCGACACGTGGTGGATTAGGAAATATGTTTTTCGTGCGTTCTGACTGGAGAAGGATACTGTGGTGACGGCTAAGTATGTTGTTAATGTTTGGCATATTTCCGGCGAATGTTACAGTTAAGTTCACGGCATTACTTTCTGATTTGTTTTGTCTTTTCTCCAGTAAGCTTAGACGGTTTGCCTTGCGAGCTCTGTTGAGAGCATCTTCAACTAGATCGGGTGGATACTGACGACCGACAAAGGTTTGTTGCAGCTGTTCTAAATTTCTGTCCAGATCGTCGTCATTCGAGCAGATTCTCCTATACCGAAGGGCTTGACTATAGGGAATGGCCAGTTTCGTGTGGCGAGGATGACAACTATGGAATGACAAGTACTGCTGAGAGTCTGTGGGTTTACGGAACAGATCAGACGTTAAAACTCCATTGGTTAGCTCAATTTGAACATCAAGAAAGCTTACAGTGACGGCAGAATAGGTGTGAGTGAAGTCAATAGAAGTATGGAACTCATTGAAATCGCGTATAAATTCCAATAGGCTGTCTTCCGAATGTGGCCAGATCATAAATATGTCATCAAGGTAGCGCTTGTATAAAGTGGGTTTGTCCTCACGCGTGCTCAAGAATGCTTCTTCTAGTGAACCCATGAATAGATTTGCATAGTTTGGTGCCATTTTAGTGCCCATAGCGGTGCCGTTGACTTGTAAATAGTGGCCATCGTTAAATTCAAAGTTGTTGTTCTTTAGGATCAGTTCTAGTAGAGTAGATACGACAGATGGATCACAAGAAGAATCAGAATACTTTGAAAAATCCGCCTCGGCTGCAGCTATGCCATCATCGTGGGGAATATTGGTATAGAGGGAAGAAACATCTAACGTAACTAGGAGACTAGATGGGGGTGGCTGACATTGATTTAGTATTTGCAGGAAGTGATTGGTGTCCTTGATGTACGATGGTAGTCGCGGGGGTATGTCCTTAAGAAGATGATCTACGAAACTAGAGAGTTTTTCAGTGGCTGTCCCATTGCAGGAGACGATTGGACGTCCGGGGTTCCCCGGTTTATGAATCTTTGGGAGCATGTAGAATCTACGGGGCTTTGAGTTACGGGGAAGAAGGTATTCATATACCGCCGAATCGATTTTCTTTGCGGCCTTTAATGCCTTTAGATGTTTTGTGATATCTGAAACAATCTGTTCCGTGGGATGAGTGTCTAAAGTTTTGTAAAACGTGGCACAAGCCAATTGTCGCAGTCCCTCATCGATATAATCCTGCATGTTCATTACGTATATTCATTACCTATATATATATATATATATATATATATATATATATATATACATATTGCAAGGGAAAAAGCCATTAAAGAAACAATAAATGACACCAGACGTGTTTGAAATTCACAATTACAGATTAAGATGGCTTCTATGGCTGCATGCAGAGAAAGAGATACTCATGGAACGATGCGACAGCACCAGAGGACACGTGTTTCGCCGTGTTTGCGGCTCGTCAGCTCTGGGTAGCTGCGCATCGTTCGGAATTTGCCAACCAGGGGTCACTAAGCGAGCGATATACACCTGGGAGGGTGACTGAGCACTCCTCGCTGTGCCACAGTGCAAGCCAGTGAATTATAAAGAGGTGGGGGGGGGGGAAGCCATTAGAGAAACAAGTAAATGACGCTAGACGTGTTTGAAATTCAAACTTACAGATTAAAGGGACTATGAAATTTCCCGAACCCCCATACTTTTTTTCGCTGGAAACTGTTCTTCCCGCAGAGAAACTAATATGACACAAATTTTTCCGGACGAAATCGCTCCACTCTGCGAGGAGCGCGCGCTGGAAATGTCTCTTCCGCGTTCCTCCTCTCCCGCGCATATTTCCCTGTCGATGGTGTAACTGTACGGACCGCACTTCGGTTCCCCGTGACGTCACTGGTGTTGCACAATGGCAAGGAATGCCGCGAGCTCGCGCTGTGGCTGCCGCTGCTGCCGCTGTCCAGTCGCACATACAAGGTCAAAAGGTCTCTGGTCGCGTCTGAGGGTTGAAGTTGAAGCATTACGTTTTCTTGGTTGGAGGCGTTCGGATAACACGCTAGAATGAACAGCTTTTCGCATGTGAATCGTTTGCTACAGTTGAACTGGCAAGTATGACATGTGAGCTGCACTTTGTTCGTCGAATGTATTCGTCGTCTGATCTGCGGCCGTTCACAACAAGGAACTCACGCACCTCCGTGGCTTTGAGAGTTTTGCTGACGAGTTAGTGGGCCTCTAGCGATTCACCGCAACATGTATTGGTTGTATCGCCGTCACCAACGGAAAGTGTCTGGTGGTTGCTTGGAGTTGCAGTTATATTTACGTCAGTTGCAGTTATGTTTACATGTTAGCAATCTGACAACAAAGGGAGTGCGTTGTGAAGTGAGATTGTGATATTTGGAAGATGCCCCCTTTGTTGCTCGATTTGTTTGCACGAATTATCGTAAAAGACTGGGTGACCTAATGGTCTAATGTTTTGTTTTACTTTGTTTCAACTCATTACATTTACATCATTACTGTTATTATTCAAAGGAGCTTCGCGCCTTTAGGCGATTTTGATTTACTCTGCATTTATTGTTCTACAGGTGGCAGATTATGTTTCATGCAAGAAGTTTATTTATGAGCACGTCACGTATTCTGTATTTAATGTTGAACACGTCGTAAATCTGAACATTTAGCGTTGAGAGACCTTTGTCAGCTCCGATAACGAACTCACACCTTTGCGCCGTTTAGGTGGATGTTCTTTCCCAGGTGTGGACAGGTATTGTGATTGTGCTACACCTTGATTCAGACGACACTAAGCTCGTTATCCAGTACGTTGAAGAAGTTCAGCGTACGCTTCGCAAATTCGATCATGCAGATGTCCGCTACAAACACGAGCAGCTAGTCGATGGCACCGCATCGTCTTTCCACTCCGGCGGTCCGATTGCTTTGTGGCGTCAAAAGCTGTCCGTCTCGGAACTGATAAGCATTAAACATTGGATACCAGGCGAATATTGACGTAAATTGGGGCAACCAACTATCCAACATCGTCTCGGCATGTCGACGAAAACCACAGGATGCGACGGTCGCGCGAAAGCTGCCGTCATGGAGATTTCCACTCCCGATGAACGCATACGCGGGATCCTACGGCGCATGCTCTTGGCGTGATTCCTCGGCTCGGCAACACGTCACGATGACGTGTTGCTGAGCCGGCCGTGGTCCCGTCAAGTTGCCCGCTGTGTCTCCGCTCGGTAGCTCGCCACGGTGCGGCGCCAGCTGTCCTCCCTTCGCGGCTCCGTTTAAATTCGCTCCCGAGAAAACCGCTCGCGCGACGAAGGTAAAATTTCGGTTCTAGACTCAGAAAAATGTCTTCTTTCGAACGAAACGAAGAAAAAAAATCGTTTCATAGTCCCTTTAAGATGGCTTCTATGGCTGGATGCAGAGAAACAGATACTCATGGAACGATGCGACAGCACCAGAGGACACGTGTTTCGCCCTGTTTGCGGCTCTTCAGCTCTGGGTAGCTGCGCATCGTTCAGAATTGGCTTCCTTGCTTGCTTGATCGACTGACCGACCGACCGACAAGACGTAATGCTCAATTCGATCAAACGGCAGCCATATCGGAGCAACTATCGCGTATTTGTGGGAAAATTAAACCGCATTTTCCCAGCGGAAAGTGACTGTGGTATCATCGGCCGTGACAAACGTTGAGTAGCGGCGGAACATTAAAGGATGATGAAACACCGCGATAACATTGTCATCATTCTATTTATTGCTGTTGTTGTTCGCCATAAAATAAAGCAGGAAATAGATAATGTCACGTTATTTCCACGTGACCCCCGCTCACACCCTTATTAGCGCGGGTACATAAGCTCTAGCACGACGATTCATCAAACATTCATCGCGAGAAAATGAAGTTTTCAATGGTATCCACAGCGGCGTTACTACTGGCTTTAGTGACGGGTAAGTGAACTTCTTCAATAGCAGTGAGTTGGGCTTTGGCACAGCCTGTTATTTCTTGCAAATCACCAACAAGGTAGAAATGTAGTTCGGTTATTCGTTATTTGGAATTGTGTTTGGGGTACTGTTCTTTCTCAGTAATCGCTGCTCATTTTCTTAAGACTACTGGGGGCTTGGTGGCACAAGAGTGGATCGTAAGTATTAGGGAATATCCAGAACTCGGGCAATACAGGAACGTATCTCGCTAGAGGCGTGATGCTATGCGTCTAGCTGTGAAGCGTCCACCACATTGAGAATTTCACCTCTCTAATCACAGTAACTCCACACCCACTTCTCCCAAACGCCTCCTTGTGTGTTCTGCTGCTTTTGTTTGTTCATTCCGTCACCATTCCTACGGTCCGAATCCCGACACCGACCATGCAGTCTGAATAACTCTCTGGGTTTTCCCCAGAAGCACGGTCTCACGCCCCCGAACAGCATGCCACCACGCCAGGCAGGCAAACAACGCGGCGACTAAGACATCATGACGTCACATATTGCTCTGTCTGACCGCTGTGATTTTTTGTTGGTGGTCTCGGCTGTGCTCAGCGCCGAAAACTGAGCTTGAGCGGTAGATGGCGCTACACTCTAAACCCCGTAACGCATGTGTACCTTCTGAACAAGAGGTACATTTTTAAAAAAATGTACCTCTTTAAAAAATGCGGTACGGTGTACCTCATTCCAGGACCACTGGTTAGCAGGTACAGTGAACCGGATTCTGCACGGGGTACACATGAGGTACCAGAATTAATTTTCGTTTGGTGGGGAACCTGAATTGGCACGACGAGCAAGGCAAAGCAAACATTGTTTCATGGGCCCTGCTCGAACATGCCATTTCAGGAGAAAAGTGCAGCAGCCAACGATCACTTGTACGAGGGCGGGAAATAACACCCTGTCGGCTACGTTCGTCCCGTCGCTGATAGACACACAGACGCTAACACAGACACTGTGCTTTGCAAACACCTATTTTATTGACAAATCACATACCTTGAATTCGGTATCCAACGTCATTCAACGAACAACTGCGCAGACAAATGCTTTCACAACAACGTGCACTCAGATCACAGCCGCAACAAAGTCACATCGTGACACCCACAAACGTCACCGAAGTATGCATGTCGTCACACTGAAGATCAGCGATATGTACAGGATATGAACGGGGTAGTCACTGCACCACACACTTCAGATTAGAAGAAACCTGAATCTTGGCCGGGAACACGAACGACGTACTTCTCCCATACGACGTATGAAAAAGAACTGGTCGCCTGGAATACCGTTTCACTCAAGAAAGTTTGTTCGTCATCCAGTCGCTGTTCGTTTCCAAATTGTCACACCAACAAAGAGCAAGAACTTGGTTAGCCAAGCCGCTTGCCAATTTGCTGCAGGAAGGCAGAAAAAAAAGTATTAAGACGGGCCGCAACACATGCCACAATTAACTTACCTGGCTCCCTGGGCACTGTCGTGTCAGCTGCGTGAGGCGTAATATGGATTGTCAGTCAGAACATTGAAAACAGTCAATGGCTCCTCAAATTAAAAGATCTGACAATCCGTGCTTACCTTGTTCGGCTGCTTACCTTCAACAACTGACTACTTCATGCCCACCCATCTTCCTTTGTCGCCCAAGGTGATGATGATGGTGGCGATGGCGCGTCTGTTCACTTCGTCGCCTCGCAAGTGCGTTGTAGATAATGAGCGCTTTCCAACCGGAAGCCGAACTGCTAAGCCGTTGCCTCTCGACCCACACTAAGAATAAAAAAAGTCAGCACACTCCAATATGACCACTTATTTGCCAATAACCTCCATTGCAGGAGGAATTCAAAACTGTTTAGGCCTGATTTGGTTTGATGTAAAGTAAAGAGCAGATTTAGATGTTTTCTTTGGTTTCTTGAAGATGACAGAGACCGTCAAATGCAAACAAGCTCGGCTTCAGAAAAGCATGCAGAGAGCCAACACACAGTCACAACCATCATAAGGCACATTTTGTTAGTCATCACTAGTTCCTTTAGGCTCGGTTTCATCAACGCCGATTAACATTTGAACCGAGATCAACGGCCCCTTAACTTGAATTTAACGCCTAACTGTGCTTCACTAAAGGGATTTATTGTTACTGAAACATTCATCACGTCATCAACTAACTTTTGTAGAAAAGAACTGAATGTTAACTTCAAGTTTTAGCAACGCTTGATCTCGGTTCAAAGTTAACCAGCGTTGGTGAAACCGGGCCATAGTGGGGAAAATGTTTGTTCTTGTCTGTCCAAGTATTTACAAAGGAAAACTAGTCGAAGGGCAGTTTGATTTTTCATGCTTGGTGTCGCACCATAATTGTCTTTTGCGCACAAGCAACAAGGAATTCGAGCTACTTACAATTAGCTTGAATTCCTTGTTTACAGCAATGAACTAGATGTAAATTTTAACCTTTTTTTCTGTGTTTATTTTAACGTTGATAGCATGCCACTGTACAACCTCCAGTCCACCTACATGGTTTCCTCTTGGTGGTGACGAAATGGCTGAAAACACATCACCGTATATATCACAAAGCAAAATTCGAATGTTGCCGATTAACCTAACATGTATTTCGTCTACCCTCACACCCTCACAAGGGGATGCTGAAGGACCAAAAAGATAAGACCACAAAGAATTGAAATGAAGCAGTACAAAACACTGAGAAATGGTACTCGCATGACATTGCGCTCAAACTTTACAGATGCTGCAATATGTTACGCTAGTAGGGATTCAATACTACGACTATAGTGACTCGAACACATGAACATTCTGCATAATCCGAGCGAAATTAGACAGTCTGATGGCTTTTGGGGTGCAGGTTAAAATTATGGCTTAAAGGGAACTGTAAGACAACGATTGCAGAAAACTCTCTCTAAGTAAATGAAAACAAGTAAGAATTTATGCTTAACACACACTTATTTGCCACAAATGGTAACAGAAAAGGTCGAGGAAATATACGGCGATTCCAGTGAAATGCAAAATGAAGGGCAGTTCTGAAGGGGGCAGAGAGAATTTTGAACAACGACTCTTCTTTGGCGGGCCACTGTCCTCATCAGAGGCATTACTAAAACTGCAGGTCTACCCGCCCTTTAGACACGATGGCGAAGCTCGGGAAGGTGCACCGACAAACAACAGTCTCTGTGAGCAATATCAGCTCCCCCCTGATACTTTCCTGTCACTTCATGAATCATAATTCTACTGTAAACTGCACTGCGTGAATTGAATTGCTGCTTAAGTAAAACAAATCTGATACTGACTGTTTAATTTCACTCATTGGGAGCTCACCGTACACTGCAATATTTGTATTTCACAAATATTGAAATTGACTAGCATACAAAACAATAGATAATGACCACTGAGCATCTTTCTGTGCAGACCTGTGCACAGTCATAAATAATATAAAAACTTGTACTAGATAGGAACCGATATCACAGAATACCAACGTGGCAGGAAAATGAACAAAGACAATAGGCACTTTTAACACCAGCATTCCTGACGGAACACTATGTCCTAGGAACGGCCACCGAAATAAATAACAGGTACAGCAGTGCTTACTCTGCCTGTTTTCTGCTCAGTTTCTGCAGCAGTTTTTAACAGAGGACATGCAACGTTGTAGACCCACGGAACAGTGGTGAGAGTCGCCTGCCTTGGATGCAGTACCTATAATATTCAGTTAAAATAGAATGTTCCTTGCAACTTCTGTTCACGCCAGAAAAGCCGTTGATAAAGTGCACGCTTCAAGTGGCCCTCCACTGACAATGCCGTTTTTTGTTTGGGACGGTAAGAACAAAAAAAAAAGTATTGTCCAGTTCGATAAACTTTTTCACATCAATGCGTCCATGCTATTGCATAAGTGAAAGCAAACTCTGTGCTCTTTGAGATTCCTGGCAAGACATGCCCATCTCTTTCAAAAGATCAGCAAGACGTTTTGTTTGCATAGCGGGATCAAAATAGGAGTCTTTGACCAGGAGAGTTTGAAGAAGACCCAAGGTCTGTCCAAAGCCTTGCGGGTAGCTGAGGTTCTTGATATAGTATATGCACAAAAGCACTACAAGAGCTTTCTCCATAGAAGAACCGCTGCTGAGGGTGACCACTTCGTGCCTTGTGTGAATTTCTTTCTTGGAAGCAAAAAACAACTTGGGACCAGGGACACGTTGATCTTTTGGGTCCTCCTGTTTGTTGGTGAACACAAGTTCGAAAATTATGAAGACATATGTTGCTACTCTATGGAAATGTGACAAAAGAGAATGCAGGCAAGCTGGTATCAATGTATGGTGAATTGGTGCTTGTGACATGAATGGCTTCTTTTCAATGTCAAGCAAGTCTGTCATGTCTCCAGATAAAATGGTTAAAAAGCAAGCGAGCTGGTGGCTAAGATCCATGACGAAAAACCCGAGACTGGGAAAAAGGACGAAAAGCAGACGACACAACACAAAGTCTCAAACACAGCTAAAGTTTAATCGACAACCGCACACTTTTAACAACATCAGGTGGGGGAGGAGAGACAGTGCAAAAGGCTCGCCAAAGCAGGGCCGAAGGTCACAGACCCTTTGCTGACACAGTTCCCAGCCCCCAAAATTGACAACGTTTCTCTCAAAAGCCTCCGACTGAGGTCGGTCTCCCTGGCCTTGACAAAGGTCTCTTCCCATATGGGAGAACAATTAAAGCAAACTTTGAGATGCTTTGCCAATTCCGACGACTGGTCCTCATTTTTCACCTTCAAAGCGTGCTCCCGGAGCCTGTCATTCAAGCAACGTTTCGTTTGGCCGATATAGCAAAAACCGCAAGCGAGAGGTATCTGATACACCACATTTGACTGGCATTGTACATAGCTATTTTTATGCGATTTACAAACTTTGTAACGCTTCTGGAAAGGACAGAGAGCATCAAGTCTAAAGCAGTTTTTAAAAACAACCCGGACACCTTTTAGACTTGATGCTCTCTGTCCTTTCCAGAAGCGTTACAAAGTTTGTAAATCGCATAAAAATAGCTATGTACAATGCCAGTCAAATGTGGTGTATCAGATACCTCTCGCTTGCGGTTTTTGCTATATCGGCCAAACGAAACGTTGCTTGAATGACAGACTCCGGGAGCACGCTTCGAAGGTGAAAAATGAGGACCAGTCGTCGGAATTTGCAAAGCATCTCAAAGTTTGCTTTAATTGTTCTCCCATATGGGAAGAGACCTTTGTCAAGGCCAGGGAGACCGACCTCAGTCAGAGGCTTTTGAGAGAAACGTTGTCAATTTTGGGGGCTGGGAACTGTGTCAGCAAAGCGTCTGTGACCTTCGGCCCTGCTTTGGCGAGCCTTTTGCACTGTCCCTCCTCCCCCACCTGATGGTGTTCAAAGTGTGCGGTTGTCGATTAAACTTTAGCTGTGTTTGAGACTTTGTGTTGTGTCGTCTGTTTTTCGTCCTTTTTCCCAGTCTCGGGTTTTTCGTCATGGATGTCTCCAGCTTCTAGATTCCTTCCCCTCCCATTCACTTTTTTTCTGGTATTTAGGCAGGGCATTGCAGTGCAAATATTCTGTGCAAATAAACTGACTTCCACCAAGGCAATCAGACCAGAAGATTTCCAAAGCAGTTTTGAGTCATTGCAGAAAAGTTCACATCCTTGGTACACGTTGATACACTTTGACCACTAGCATATGCTCCAGGCAGCAGCCGACTTAATGTTACCTCGGAATTCACTGCAGGTGCACCACTGTTATTTTACATATCTACTTAATAACTGTTGTGCTCCTGAGCAAGTAAAATTACAATATTCCATTTTCAAAACGGAGAACCAAATGATCTCGTTTTCCCCGTGGTACTCTGCATGAGCCTTGTTCTTTGCTGTGGCAGGCACAGCCTTAGGGAAAATCAGAGGGATCTAATTATGACTGGACTCTGAAGTTTTAGGGTTAAACCTGATTTTTCCCCAAATCTGCATCCGAATCAAGATTCACCTGTTCAGGGTAAACCGACTTCTACCTGCAAACCCACACTTAAGCTATGCACCACAAGGCAATGACATACTAGTTTTTCACAAAATATGTCACTGACCTTGACTCCTGATCCTCTGGATAAACGGTACAACAAATGTTTATTCTACAATAAAGCAAGATGATTTATACCCGAATTCAGTCCGATGGCAATTTTTCCACCCAAATTTGCATGAATTTTCGGAATGAAGTTATTCGCCCGATTTTTACCTCCCAAAGTCGAAAAAAAAAAAAACAGAAAAGTACACGGACACGTGAGAAGTCTCATGACAGGCGGAAACTTTAAGCCTGAAGACAATATGAAAGGAAAGCCCGAGTTATCACACAGCAACGTCACTTACCAGTGTAATAAGTGCAGCTTTACACTTTTTAGAGCGCAGGTAAGAATCTACATCTGCAAAGGTCTCTCCACCATGTCGCATAGTGAAGTGTTGACGAATGCTGTTCAGTTTCTCCACCATTTCTCCCATTTGGAGCTGAAACCGAAGTTCAGCCTCAAAGCTGAGCTGGAACAGATCCATTATACATATGGGAGTGATCATGCTTTGTGTGCGACTGTACAACATATGTGTGGCCTCCATGCCACTAAGCTACATACCACATCCTCATTTAGGAAGTAGGACGGCAGTTTTTCAGGGAATTCCAACTTCCTTAGATCATATGACAGTCGCAACAGCTGTTGCAGACGAGGCAGGTTGAGATTCACTGTTTGATGTTCAAAATCTGCTAGTGCCTGCAACAATCACATGCTTCTTAGCAGTGCTTCCGTGCATCTTAGCCTCTTAATTACAGATGCTGAGCAGCTGTTTTTAGTACAGCCAAACTTTTGAAGTCGGTACCTCTGTATCTCTAACAACTCCTTATTAACAATCACTGCACCTGTGCTGTTCCACTGAAAATACATGGGGAACGAATTCTCTACGTTAGACACCTGTCCATTCGTCCTGTCCACAAAATGTCCATTCACTTTCTGCGCTACATGGAATGACTGTCAGCATTCGTACCATTCATGTGCAATTAACATGTACCATTCGTAAGAAGCCCTATTTCCAGTATTCATCCATGGATGTATCCTTGCTGCACCAGCTACATTGCCCACACTTCCCTCTACCACTATAACCATATACAGTGTGTCTCAAGATAAGCTGACCAGACAAGTTTTAAGAATGGAGCTATAAACGGAAAGCTGAGGTAAACTTTGTGGTACTTGAGTTAGAAACAGGTGCTACAGCAAAAGCTGTGGTTCTCCAATCACTGTCACTCTGCAATCATGAATTCCACGAGAAATCGTGTCCTAGGCATGTAAATATCATATGCCACAGAAAATCAAGGCCGTTGCTTGTTTCGCTAACGAGACTTTTACTGACTATGAAAAACCGCTCTTTTAGGAGAGGAAGTGCACCGCACAAGTGTCAAATGTCACTTCGGCCGTGCGTCCAGTGGCGGAGAAAACTTGCAATCCCAAAGACCCTCCTTGCCCCTCACGCACACCCCTGATAAACAAAGAAAAAAATGGGAGAGAAAAAAAGACAGAGCCCTGTCGTACCTAATGGGTAGTCACTTGACTTGCTCAATGTTTGTGACAGGGATTCGTGTTATAACTGACAGTACACATGTGAGGATTGCTTCTTTCCGTGGCAGGAGGGGGCACGCTGCTGGTAATTGGCCCTCCGGCTCCTCGGCAATGGTCAATGCGGCCCATGGCTCATTTTGAGCCTCAGACCCCTCCTCTAAGAGGTGAAACAGAATATTCCGAAAAATCCTGAAATCACAGGATTTTCTTAGAGAAATCCTGCGATTCAGGATATCCTGATTGACCACCCTAGGGGGAACACAAACATTGGACACAATGGTTTTCGTACAGTTGTCATGACATGCCTCTTACATGCGACCCCTGCGCTGGGAAGATGCTTTGGAAACGCATTTGGAAAGCAATAAGCTGCAAGCTCAAGAAGCTCCAAAATGGAGTTAGGAAAGAAGAAATGCTCCTTGGTTCCAGTCAAAAATGGCTGTAAATCTGAAATTTGAGCTGCAAGTGGGTGAAGCATGCAGTACGAAACGCAGTTAATGGTAAGTTATTTCTGAAAGGTACCTTTATATTTTTAACTGTGGTGCTATATACCGCACCCAAGCAACGCAATAAGATTTTTGCTTTTCATTTCCCATGTCCCTTGTGCTCGATTCTGTAGCTCAGACACCTCCATAAGTTTTTTTCTTTTTTATATAATTCATGGTTTATGTCACAAGACAACCAGAATCATGAGCGATGCCACAGTGCTCGGTCTGTGGATTAATTTGTTGAATCATTATGCATGCTCTTCTATGATTTATTATCCATGAGTGGGATTCAGTGACAGTCATACACTGTTTCCTAGCTACGAAGCTGTACGATCCTACTAGCTTTCCAACCAGAAATGTTTACAATAGCTAAACAGCCTGACAGTGCTCGGCACAGTTGTTTGCCTGGTCAGTATTCCAGTTACCGTTGCTGCAACGGCACGCGAAAAACACTGACTTCATTTTGGTATCCTCGCTGCCTACATGCATTATGCAGCAGTATATGTAAGTATACTTCAAGAAGAACAAGCCGTGTGAACCATCTGTCCATATAGAACGTCCATCTGCCGTTGTATGGATAGATGGTGGTTTACGAGCTCAGAACAGGTGTCGCTTTCATTACACCATCCACCTATTACACAGGTTATAATAATAATATAAAAAAAAGAATACCCATAAGAAGGTATAAAACTGTTAATTGTGCAACTAATACACATAAATACAGAAGTCATTAGGAACAAGAAGTGAATATAGGCACTAACAAATTGCATTTAAAATGCTTCTTAACTTGTGATTAACACTCATTTACTGAGCAGGTGCCATAGGGAGGCAAAGGAAAAATATGCATTTTGCCTTAAGATCTGGTCTCTAGTCATTACGATTACAGGAACAGCAGCATGTCCTCTTATTTAGCTTGTCAATAAGTCTCATTTTAAGCATTGCATCATTATCCACCAGATTTAACTCAGATTAACAATGAATGGAACAGACCAATCAATAATGGAGACGAACATGTCACAGCCAGCACTGAGGAGCATAAACATATAACTATAACACCATACACTGGGCCACTTAACTGAGCAGTCAACTGCACTTACATTCAGTTCATTTAGCGCCTCATCACAGCTCATGTTGCTATCAAAAATTTCGATGTCATCTGCACCTGTAACCATAGCAGATTGAGCATCAGCTGCTGCATGCTTATTTTTGCTTTGCCTCGCCCTCAGCCTCCGTATCTTGCGTTTCAGTGAGAGTCTGTGTACGAATACACTCTGAAAGAGAATAGTGTGTAAAGCATGAGGCTTGAGAATATGGCGTATTGTACCATAAATTGGAACATGTAGCAAGAAATGCACCAGACTACTTAGTACTGTAATAACGGTACTGTATAAACTAGGGCATACCCAGCAGTGTTTCGTATTTCTTTCTGCTTTTGAGCCAGGTTTAGCATTCGGCCACGTCATGCATGGATAAGATTGGAGCAGACATCGTCCAAGTGCCTTGTACTGCTGTCTAAGCTGCCATGGCGCCTGGTTTATTAGAAGTTGATTCTCACTAGGAGAAAAAGTCGAAAGCTTAGTCACAATAACACAATGCTGTACACCCATCAGGCACTATATTTTCAAAACGTAATGTTTGAGGTTCCCAAGCACATAAGTAGGACCAGGTAAAAACCCCCCAAGATAAGCATGCAGTTATGCACTAAAAACCCTGAATTGTAGTTCATGTCAGAAAATTTACCTTTCAGGTGTTCATAAATAATTCGTATTCAATTTGAAAACTATTTGCCTTCGATGCGAATTGGACATTATTCGTTCGTGTTTGATTCAAAATCAAAAATCACTATTCACATATGCCGACAATTTTTTTGACTGGTACTGATCAGGATATTGCGCTCCCACTCAATAGCCGAACCGGCACTGAGCACTGGCTCTATTGACCTCCAAGGGGCATCAGCTGCGGCAACTTGCGAACATGGAGGCAAACTTAGTACACCTTTCGACTTGCAGAATGCCTTTACAGAAAGAACACCACCTGGCCATCAGGTGTGTGTTTTCTCTCTACTGCCATAGCATAAGGAGTTCACAGAAGGCGCCCATTCTGGCTTGAAAATCACGAAATTTAGGAACCCCTGCCGTGGACCCTTGTATGTTGCCTTGGTGGCTCGGCTGGTAGAGTGTCGGCCTTCCAATCACAAGGACATAGGTTTGATCCTGGCCGAGGAGGCTAGCAATTCGGCGGCGGGTATGAATTACTTATGCACGCTGCCCTTGGAAGGGACGTTAAGCAGTGTGTCCCATGTGTGAGGTTTCACGCATGTTAAAGAACCCTCTGGTGGGCAAAATTAATCCACAGGCCGACCACTGTGGCGTCGCTTATGACTGTAGTTGACTTGCGACGTAAACGCAAAATTTTTATTATCCTTCTCTATCATGTATATATTCCACCAGCTGGCCCATATTTATGTCAATCGAAGAAGGCATTTTGCTGTGTTCTACTTACTCCAGATAATCTATCAGTTCATCCTGGAGCTGTTGGTGGAGGACCTTTTCCATTTTTTCGGGAAGGCATTTCCCATCTAGGAGAGGCTGCACCATCAGTGAAAACTGTGGTAATTTCGGCTGTGAACGGTGGTCAACAGAAAGAAAGAGATGTCAGTGATGCATTTCTGACCACGACTTTACCACATAAAGTTTACACTGATACAGGATCATTTCACAGAACAAAAAAATGTGAAGCACATCCAAGCTACACTATGGCACAAAATGCAGGCATTTCGGTATGCAAATAACTTCACGATTCTTTGAATATACAAAACATGGCCAGGGATACAGGAGACCTTCAGCAGACAAGATAACGTCATGCTCTGTTTGTTGAAGAACGAACGCATTGATTTTGCGTCTAAACTCTTTTTTCATCATCAGTTTAGTGCAGAGGTACTTGGTGCTGTCACAGCATAGTATCTGCACTACTTTCACAAATCTAACATCAGCTGTGGGGGTACCGCAGATAAGAACATCCCCTGCTTTAACAGCAACATTATTGATAACGGTGCCAAACATGCATGTGACATCAGTCCCAAGCAGCTCTGCTGGCAGGCCTGCTGAGACCATCTGCTCATTGACAGTAACAGGGATGGCAGGTTGCTCAGCGTCTTGCTTGATGCAGTACTCTTTCTTTGGAGCACCAGACCCTTTCCAAAGACTCACAGATGAGTGCACTTGGTAGAGCTCACTAACTGAATGTGGCAAATTCTTAAAGTTGCTGAACTTCTTAGACTTTGGAATAGCATTGGTTGTCTCACAGCTCATTGTTGAATGGTGCTTCAATGGCCCAAACTGCCTTACTTGATCTACCAAGTGCACCATCATGTGCATCTTGGGAATAAAGTTGGAGGCACCATAACACTCGATATACAGACTGCTGTGATCTGCGACTGCTGTTTCCAGATCAGTTAAGCAGTCCACGCTCATAACTGGTGAGAAACACACCTGAACAATCTGGCTCAGGAGGACAAGGGATGATATATGACTACCCTCAGGTACAAGTTCATCCATTATAAATGGAAGGTGCAAAATCAGTAGTGATGCCGCACTTGCAGATGTCACCAAAGAAAGGTCAGCCTCAAGCACCCGTGGATGATCGCTGGAACTTACGCTACTATGAAATTTGAAATTCTGCAGCTGATCATTTAAAGCCTTACGTGTGAACAAGCATGCAGAACGCACACAATATCTGAAGAAAAGAGTGACTTCCTTGACAACAATGCCTTCTAGCAGGATGTGCATAGGATCAAACAAGATGTCGGTTGTGAGCGAAAAGTTTTGAAACCTGGTTAGAACAGAGTCACCATTCAAACCAAATGTAGCTGAGAGCTTCCTGCGCTCGTTTTCTGTTGGTGCTGTTCTGAGCTCATCAACTTGTTTCTGTATTTCCCTGTCTGTTCTTAGAGGGCACTGCGTGTGGTAGCTGTACTCTGTTAATTCTGTTGAGGGCACTTTACATCTGCGGCAACTTAAGAGAACATTTGGCCCAAAGGACTCTTTGAAGCCTGCCATATTGTGGCAAGCAAGGCTGTCACCCATAAGTGCAATAAGTGCTCCGTGAAAGAGCTCTTCTCCTTTCAATGTGACAAAAGTCATTCATCTGATGAGAGACAGTTTTACGGTCTGTATACACTCCCTTAGGAGGGCTTCCTTGGCCTCTGCAGACTTCAAGCTTTTGGAGTTGCCAACACCAAGCAAGAATATGTTTGATACCTGTGACCGTACGAAAGAGGGGCATATTTGCAAAAATAATGTAAAAGACAGTCAGTTTGCCCCTATTTCCTCTCTTCATTCCCAATGGGTTAGCTACCTCTATGTCATCGCAGTAGAGGAGCATTTTGAGGAGGTTATACTTTATGCCCAGCAGAAGCTGGGTGAGATTTCACTCGCAGCCCATCATGAAAGTCTCTAAGCATACCTGTAGAAGGACTTTCCACATTTTGTGACAACCAGTTGTATACCTCAGGGTGCTTTAGCAGGTTTGAAAGCAGTCCCCTGAGTGGGACATAACATGCCTTTTTTACCATCAGGTAAAACTATCTGTTTGGGCCGAACATAAATCCCACGTTTCGTGTACTCAGATTTCCTATCCTTGTCGGAAGACAGTGCGGAAGGTCACAAGGGATGTTGCAAAAATGCCATAATATTCGTTACAGCTTCGACAACTGCATCAATTGCCTCTTTTTGAGGAACGGTGTTGGCCCTCCAAGGTGCGACAAAGATCTGACAGAAGTGCCTCAACGTTATCGCATGGAACATTTCCAGCAGAACCTTCGGAGCCCAAGTCAGCAGCACCATCTTGACTGTCACGCGTAATCAGATTGTCTATTTGTAACTCTGAACCCAGAGTGTCAGCGGATGTAGATGAAGATGATACAGACAGCACCGCACGGCAAGAAAGAACATGCTCCTTGAAACGCTTAGCATAGCGTATGTTGCTATGACAATGTGGACAAATGAATGAGGAGCGAGCAGAAGGTGTGCAAGTTTTACAGTGCACCCTAAAAACGCTGATAGTTCGTAGATGAGATCCGCAGTAACCACAAATTTTCAGCACCTTTTCTGCTGCGGACTGTTCTGGTCGGGGACGCTGAGCATTTTCAAGAGACTGCAAAACCGTTGGAGTTCCAAACGCAGTAGGCCTTTCCTGAGGGACTGTTTGAGGCACCTGTATATAGATAGTGCATTTGAGAATTATAATGTGAGCAGTTCTTTATATTGCTTCACCACAGCACATGTTAGCTCTGATACGGACCTGCCTCATGAGAGTCATCATCAGTTCGTCATTGGCACCTGTAGTTATGGCAGCTACGGACGTCCGGGCATCTGCAATCAAGTTTGTTCATTATCACACTGCAGGAAGAAACTGTTCAACTTCTCAACAATTCTAAAGCAAGCTCGTGATTGTTCCATTTGCAAAGTAGGCCGCACCACACTCAGTACCTTTACAGCAGATGGGTCGCAGTTCACAAGCACTAGTCTTTCGACGTGTTCAGGTTTGAAACAAGCAGAGGCATGCACTAAGGTTTGCACCATTGCAATCCAGCTGAGGATCACTTTTCATAGCTTATGTCACCGGGGCGAAGTCATCAGTGGATAGCTTTTCCGTTTCCGAGGTGGTAATGGTACTCAAACGGATCTTGTCTGTTTTCGCACTAAAAGTCCTCGAAGAGGGAGATTTTAAAAAATATTTCACCCAGTTTGACCATGTTTCCTTGCCCAAGGGGAAACTTAAGCCTGGGGACTTGGAGAACTGGGGAGCTATTCTCGTCAAAAGTAATCGAGCTTGATTACTTTACGTCACTAACTGTTGGACAGAGCTACCAGAACACACTCCGCCCATAAACTCTGCCTATTTATCTCTAGCCGGTATGCCTAGCCGTCGTCCACCGGTGTCTCTAGCGCATGAACAATAGGAAGTTCGCGCTTTCCCTACGACATCCGGGCGCTATGTGCTATACTGAAATAAAACGACAGGGGAAAAGGAGGAAAAAGCATGGAGCATAGGCGTAAACGTGTATTATGATTAATGTGATGTGGTGATATTCCGTTCACTGTGGAATAACCTTTCATGTGCATAGATTGCCAAACATTGCACATTTTGCCACGTTGGGAGTCAAGTGGCGACACACTGTAGGCTATGCACTCTATGCCCACATATTGCACGTCGGCACAACTTTCTGTTTCATGATACAACCTACAACCTTCTGCTTCGATGAGAACACGCGGAAGGGCGGCCTCGCTGTGATATGATAAAGCGCGAAGATTGCAGGATCAAGGGCTCGACTATTGGTTGAAGATGCATGGCATTCACCCCTGTTCTTCACGCCTTCTTCAAGGTAACGACCAATGATAGGTGAGACACATTGTAACCCAGGTCGATTACTTTGACGAGAATAGCTCCCCTGAACTCTTCTCTGCTGCACCACCATGGAACAGGATGGATTAGCTAGGTGTTAGTTCTTATTCGAAAAGCATTCAGAATCGTATTGATCCAGTAAGACCTATTTTAACTCCACCAGAAAACTCATCACTATTCGAGCGGGTCTCCAAAAAAAGGCGTGGTTGTAAAGCTTCACAGAAATAATCTTCATCGGTGGCACTTTGAAATTACTACGGCCAGCAAAAGAATGGCTGGTTTATCATGTACAGCAATGTGCTCTTACATACAATGTGACCCAAATAACATGCCAAAAAATTCTAACAATAAAACTATTGGCTGCAAGGTTATTTGTCAATGGCGTTCTGATCTTGGACAGCCCTTGTTGTTCATTGCAACTGTTTGATGCACTGATCTCGATTGTAAAGGCTGGATCGCGTATGGGAGAGGGGCTCATGGGAGAGAGGTACGCATTCGGGCCGCCATGTTGGTGGGCCCTAAAACGCTGTGTGGCCCATTGGAAACAATGGGAGGCAACAGAGATTGTATTTATTGCGCTACAGGCGTTGATCACTGTTTGTCGTCACGCGATTTTGTAAGGTGCCAGTATACTGATGTATCCTAACAGTGTTTCGCAGGTGCCCTGCTTTTCGATTCTTAATAACGTTATGTTTTGCATTCCGAAACTAGACTGGCACTGCAGTGCAGCGCTGGGAATTGTACTACAGCACGTTTCCCAGCCAATATTTCAATAAGAAACTATGTGAGGTTAACAACAACCATGTATATAATATCCTGTGCTGCGTTCTGGACAAAAAATTTTCCGTCACGAACGGTCCGGGAAAAGATATACTCGCATGACAGAAAGATATCGTTCTGTAGACTCTCAGCCGTTGTTTTAGCCGTGTATGCGTTTAGTATGGTTTATATCAAGCATCGCCTTAGAAAGAGTCTTTTAGTAAACGACAGCGGTGCTTTGCCTCGCAAATATGGACACACCGAAGCAGCCCAAATAATTACTTCACGCAATTAGATCACACTCGTTAGGACAGTTAATCAGGTAGTGATGTAAGCTTAATCAATTAAGTTACTTAGAAAGTGGTAACACCTCCTTGAGACACAGGACTTATCTCTTTTTGAAGTACGGTCCTTCTATGTTTGTTTGCTTCTTCCTTTATTTGTTATGATTATTTGCAGGCGCGGTTGTGCCAAACTGAATGTCCTTCTCCAACACTCACATGCTTTTGTTGAATACAACTGCAGCGTGAGAAAAGCTGCTTGGGGACGGGGTCCTGCTATCCAGTGCTGACTTTGTCATGCTTATTATGTGGAGCATGTTCAAAAAAAATGCAGCTCCACGTATGGTCTTCAAATTGCAACAGGACTATTTGGAGCTTGAAACAGATGTGATTTTGTCATTTTGGCCCTCGTGTACCCACTCTGTGAAACGCAAACGAAAAAGTTTAACACAATATGCTTTTGTAATGAAGATCACTGATGATGAGTAAAGAGAATATACGAGTTCAAGTTTATTCAATATTTTATATCATTCATTATATTATTTAACATTTTATGTCAAGTTTTCATTTTATGTTCAAGATTTATTTCTTGCACTTATGCGTTTCACGATGCAATGAACGTGCAGGGAGGTCACAAAAGACTACATTTACTGTTTTGTGACCTTGCTACAATGGCAATATATATTTTAGGAATGACAATGGTCAGGTACGCTCTCTCAATTTTAGGTTGAAATGAGCAATGAATAGCAACTTCCCTCATTTTCTCATATATGCTAATTTTTAAATTTAATGTGATCGAATATGTGATAATATAATAATATATAAGAATATAATATGTGATAAATGAATGTGATCAACGGTAGATGTAAACAACATGAGTAGCCAGAAAAGTGCATTTTCAATAAATAATTTTCTTCTTATAGCGTATATGTGCATGCCTATTAACTGAAACAATTATCACAGTTCCCTGACAAGTTTTAATTTCTGAGAGTGTACTGTAGAGGCTGCTTAGATCTACAACAGTTCATACAAGGTATTATATACTGTGAATGCCTTTAAAAATCCCATGTGACACATATGCCTTTACTTTCTGGAGGTGCTGTGGTAGTCAAGGTTTGTGGGCATTACGCAGGTTCTGCACCCATTTCTTGAGTATGTCGAGGCAGCTGTGAAGTAACCTGCATTGATGATGATTATTCCAATTTTTATGTGCATCGACAACAAAGGAAATAATACATCAGAACATTGGTTTGGGTGCAACCAGTTAAAAATGAATATGTTGTTTAATAAATGCATTGGACAAATGTTAAAACATCAGTTTAAAACATGGTTTACAATCCCTGTATCTTCTAAAAATTAAAAAGATTAAAAAACTATTCTATAAAGAATATGGGGAACTCTTCTAAAAAGAATTATAATCTCTAATTATTATATTGCTGGGTGAAGGAGCCTAAAGTGTAAGGTGTGATTCTGATGTGAACATGTAAGAAAATATGCAAAACTGAGAGAGGCTAACCACAGTGCGTGCACTGAGGTTGTTCCTTCCTGTAAAGTAGAAACCAGTGGATGAGGAACGTGATACTTACCTGTACACCCAGCCGTATCACACTGCACAGATTATTCACTGGGTAGCCCTCATGACGAAACCTGTATTGAGAGACCACTTTTGCCTTAAAAACTGCTACAAATAGCACGACACGCTACAGATTATTACTATCGTAACAAGCGGACGATACAGCTGAGACACAAAGGCGTTATTCAAGTCGCGCCACACCACCGTTACGTAGGATTCTTTGTCACAAATCAAACCAAGGCACAAAACAATACCAATAAATGAAAAAAGGTGACAATCGTGGTCTCATTATGACGTAATACCGAACTTGTGCGCGAAGGTAATTCAAAGAAATGAATGTGGCACTTGCTTCCGCAGAGAACACCGTGTACCATGCTAGCAATGCATGCAAAAAAGCGCTCGAGTGCTTGCACATATATTGATGACAACACTACCTGTGTAGTGTAACATGTTCTTTCAAGCATATTATGCACTCCAACTGTATTTGCCGCCGGGCAAAATGCAAGTGTGCTCGATTGAACGTCGAAAGAGCGATCAAGCAACCTGCATCCAGTGCTCGTTTTGGGCAAAAAAAACACTTCATAATGGTCAACTAAATATACAGAATGGACGCCTATTTATTCCTTGATGAAGAGTGACTCACCTGTATAAATTTAGGCCCTGTAACCTTGCCAGTACGGTTGGTACGACCGTAATTGCAAGAAGTTGCCATGATCGCTGCGGCGACTGTTGTGGGTACAGTAAGATGGCGGCCGGTTTCTTCACGCTCGCGCTCCCTATCCGCGATCCAGCCTTTTACAATCGAGATCAGTGGTTTGATGTACGTGAATTCGAAATTGTGGCAAATTTAATGAGGCTTGTGCAGTGACGTCATGTGTGGTCACGTGACATTGGAAAACATATTGCCACACCGGAGTCGGAGTAGGGGGGAATGCCGTGAGTTGTTCAGGTATGCGTGCAATTACGAGAGGAAACTGTAAAAATACACGCTGCTGCCTCATTCGGCACGCAGTAAGACGCCTGTGACGCATCCCATGTTTTCCCATGTCACGTGGCTCCAAGGCGCTCAAAGGCTGTGCGTGATGTCATGTGCACAAGCCTCATTTCTTGAACAACTATGGAAATTGAGTTTGAGTTTGATTTGAAATTTTCTGGTGCAAAAAGTATCACAACTATGGAAATTGCCAAGTGAATAATACGTTTTGGCCCCCAAAAGCGGCTATTGCAGCTAGAGTTTCCCCAAATCAAACAGAAAGTATGCTCCATCCGGTACTAGAAGTCACTGAAAAATACAGAAAAATTGCTACTTGGCCACTACCTCTCTCCAACAGGAAAAAGTCGTCCAACAAAGATGCTCTCAAGGGAGCATGGTAACATCACATTACACTTGCGTCCTTGATTCACTTTCCAATAGCAGCTCGAATGGTTCCCCTCTCACAACAGCAAGGAGGTGAGACAGCATTGACCTCGTTATCTTCCTTTTGTTGCTTCTTTGTCGCATGTTGCATTTGCCCTGCTGGACAGTCGGAGTGGCAAAGTAGCGACATTTGTTTCAACACCGCATGGAACATATTTTATGGTGGGTGAACTTAGCAAGCGTGGCTCACTTGGCAATTTCCAGAGTTCAAGTCAGACACTGCCTGTGCAACCTTCCAGCCAATAGTTTTGTTGTTTGAATTCTTTGACATGAGGCTAGAGAAGTGCACTGCACCATCCTGTAAAGCACCGAGGCCTGGCCCAGCCTAACCCGCTTGCTCTCGGGCATGGAGTAAGAGAGACAGGAGAACAAACACGCGATAAAAGCAAGTGCGTGGTGTAAAAAAAGGTGTGCGACCACAGTACGTCAACTTGGAGAGAGAGAACAGGAGTTGTCGTGTGATTGGATGGATGGCAGCACCACAATGTTCTACCTCTCTGTTCTGCATCTTCCCATGTTTTCCTATGGGAAAATAGCTCACTTTTTGCCAACTTGCCAACTCGAATGCTGACCAAATTATGCAACAGTACTAAGAAACATGAAGCACGATTGCTTTGACCGAACCTATACTGAAATAAGCTGCGTCCATTACACGTTAGACTTGTTCCAAAGCCCTCCAAAGATGTCGCTACGATCATGTTGCAGTTGACACACTCAGGCCATGGGAAAGGAGAAGTCACTCCTCCTGTTTCTTTTACTCAGTGTTTTTGGGTGGGCACAGATCCATGCAGTGGGGCCTTCGTGAAGCACCTGCTTCTCACAGTGAAACCCATTGCAGTTAAACACAAGTTCAAACCAACCTGTTGCAGCTGTTTTGCTTTGAAGCAGCTCCTTGTCGGGGATGATAGAACACGGTGAGGCCAAACTTTCTGTGAACAGATACCCATTACAGCTGACGCTTTTGTAAAGGTCTAATACATTTTGTACCTTTAGCCTACGGAAACACATTGTAGTTTGACTAACCTGCAACATCTGTAGCAGTGTGGAACGACGGGGGCTGGCCCGACTGTTGTTGTTCCGAAATAGTCCATTCTTGGGTGGACTCAGCTTGAGAAAAGTGTGCTGCGCCCTCAAAAATGTCTGAAATAGGGACAAGTGAGCTGGATATGTGCATGCGTGGGAAAAATAGATGTGGCCAGAACAAAAAGCCAGAGATTGCATTGCACGAATTCCATGGCACATGGCATGGCAGTTAGGTGTTTTCCAGCAGAGGTTTTGTATTTTGTGGTCTCTGCTAGTTCTTTTCACGACATGAAACAGCAGTTAGAATACAGAAATCTAGTGATAAAAGAAAGCTTGGGGGAGGTGGGGGTTATCTTTGTGGCAGTTATGTTTGACTGAGGCGGTACCCTGTGTTCACAACTCCAGCTCAACAACAGCAATAGCCAGAACCCGAAAATAACCTCCGTTTTCCTTTCATCGCTCTCTTTGTGCATTTGTTTCCTGTCAGCGCAGCTCGCCTGTTTTACAAAGTTAAGCACACAACAAAGAGCAAATTCCAAGCGTGAGCCTTCAGTTGCTAGGACCTCTGTCTGTAGCTTGGGGTTTAAAAAAGTACTCACCAATCCCGACATGAGACACTGGCGAATGCCCGCAGTACTCACACCACCCAGGCGGGAAAGGCCCATATCTGCAGACTTCCGTGCTCCTGGTGAACGACGTGCACTCACAAGTCGTGCACGCACCTCGGACCGTGCCGCGGATGTCTTTGTTTGTGCTCATTATAGAAAGTTGACGACACGGCACCTAAGACAAAGCACCCACTCTGACCGCTGAAAGTGAAAGCAGTACGGTTCATCAGGGGAAGGCAAAAGGCAACTTTGAGGGAGCCCTTATGCTCCAATTCAATTTTGTGCTCACTCACCGACGTCCAGTTCACGCATCTACGCAATTCTTTCGAGATGACGGGCAAGGAAAGGAATCCGGGCCAGCCAAAGCGGGAAACGTACAACGAGAAACGATACTACCGTACGGCGAGACCAAGGCGAAATGCGCGGCACAAACACAATGAACGAACGCAGCAACATCAGTGCAGTAAACGGAGGAAATGACACCTGATAAATGATATTTCCAAAAAGCTACAACTGAAATTACAATGCGTGGATTCAGATGCAATCAACACGAGTGTGAAGGATTCGTGAATGTATTACGTACCTGGGCTGTCATCATCCGCTTCCGCAGAACAAAACCGAATTCGAAACTTCGAAACCAACACCTATTTCGCAGTTATTAAAGTCGCCACTTCGGCATCTAAAAAGGTCCTCACTGGATCCATATCGTCAAACGAGTAATCTTTATCAGGTACACAAGAACCCATTTCGAGGAACCAAGTTTTCATTCAGGAGGTACAACTCTTTGTTTACGAGTACAACATTGGGTACCTGTTCCGTACCTCATGGACTTTGCAGTTTTCGGTACGCGGATAGTGATGTACCCGATGGTAAGGGCCTGTTGCCTTCTTGTACTGGATGTGTACCTTTTACGGCGGCGCTTGGTACTATTCACGAGGTACACATGCGGTACCCATGGGGTATCTGATTTAGAGTGTACGGACGGCCGTTCAAGGTGGTAACAGACCACCATTCACTGTGCTGGCTGGCAGGTTTAAGGGACCCCCAGGACGCCTAGCGAGATGGAGCCTCCGATTACAGGAGTATGACGTAACCGTCACTTACAAGTCAGGAAGAAAACACAACGACGCCGACTGCCTGTCCCGAGCACCACTCCAGCGACAGGACAACAGCCTCGAGGACGACGACGCCTTCCTCGGTCTAATGAGCGCGACTACCATGTCTACCAAGCAGTATAACGACCCGAATTGACTCGTCGGAACTTGACCGAACTCGTCGACTATCTGCAGGGCCGCGCCGACAATGTTCCTCCCATCTTCAGAAGATCACTCCCAAGTTTTTCCCTACGTAATGGTGTCCTCTACAAAGAAAACCACGCACCACAAGGCGCTACGTGGCTTCTCGTTGTGCCTGGGGACATGCGCAACGAGATTCTTGAATCCTGCCACGACGAACCGTCATCAGGTCATTTGGGATAGAGCCGGACACTGGCCCGTATAAGGGAAAAGTACTACTGGCCAAAACTGGCCAAGACCGTACACCACTACGTAAGGACGTGCCGGGAATGCCAACGACGAAAACGCCGCCGGTACGACCTTCTGGGTACCTTCAGCCAATCGCACCGCACCATCGGCGCCGTTCGAGCAGATTGGGATGGATCTACTCGGGCCCTTCCCACGTTGGTCTTCCGGAAATCGTTGGATAATCGTCGCCACCGACTACCTGACATGCTATGCTGAGACTAAGGCACTTCCACAGGGCACAGCAACAGAAGTGGCGAAGTTCTTCATCGAGAACATCGTACTACGGCACGGAGCTCCGACCGCCTTAATCACCGATAGGGGAACGGCATTTACAAGCAGGCTAACACAAGAAATCCTTCGACTCAGCCACACCGCTCACCGGAGGACAACGGCGTACCATCCGCAGACGAACGGGCTCACCGAACGCCTAAACAAAACCCTTGCCGACATGATATCGATGTACGTCGACATCGAGCACAAGACATGGGACGAAATACTGCCTTACGTCACGTTCGCCTATAACACGGCTGTACAGGAAACAACGGGATTCACACCGTTCCGCCTTGCACACGGCCATGACGCCTCGACTATGCTGGACGCGATGCTGCCCACGAACCCAGTGATGTGGAAAACGACGCTCTGGACTTCACACAGCGAGCAGAAGAAGCCCGCCAGCTGGCCAGACTACGAATTGGTCAACAACAACGCATTGATGAAAGAAGATACAATTTGCGCCGACGAGACGTACGCTTCAGTCCAGGCGACTCGGTATGGGTTTGGACGCCGATTCGACGACGTGGCCTGAGCGAGAAGCTACTGAAGCGGTACTTCGATCCCTACAAAGTACTTCGACGCATTGGAGACTTGGATTACGAAGTGGTACCTGAGGGCAGCGTTCCCTCTCGACCACCCCCAGGACTGAAATAGTTCACGTCGTTCGACTCAAGCCGTACTACAGCAGGTAGCGCTGAACACTGGCTGGAAGGAGACAACATAACAATAAAAAAAGGAGGAGAAACGGCATCGAGACGATGCCACGTCTACGGAGGGGGCAATGCCACGAATCATCATCGCGAAACTTCCAGGGCAGGCGCGAAACGGTACATCTAATCCCGGCGCATGCTGAAGAAGAAGCAAGAAGCTTCCAGACACATCGCCTGCTCTCTGGCAAACGCACGTGCTGTTTCTAGACTTTTCGGCGCGACGCTTAAATGCTTGTGCGCTCCAAGCTGGAGCATTCATTCTTTGGACTCAGTTGTGTTCAGAGAGCTATCACTCTTGTATTTTGCTACCAAGTAGTCTAATAAACCGTTCGTTGTTTATTCGACGACTCGCCGACCCATTTCGCTTCGTGACAATATGTTGACAAGATATGGCCTTTCGGGTTATGACGAAGTATAGGCACAATGTGAAATACTGAAAACCTAGCATTAAATGCAAATTCTTCCTGATGCACGGCCATAAGAAAGCCAATAGAACCACGTCCTTATCCTGGGTCCATGCAGGACATTGCAGATTCACCACTAAGCCTGCTGCATTCATTAAAGAGAAGTACAAGCCAGCAGAAAGACATGGACATTGGAGGAGAGGAAGACAACACACGCGCTGAGACTAGCAACAGAAGGTGAATGACATAAAAATGACCCAGGGAGATCCACGTCCGTTTGCGCCACGCTGTTGAGATAGTCCGATAAAAACAACAATCACAGATGACATGAAGGTACACCGCAACAGAAACCATTTGTCACAGAAGGAAGCCCTAATCTTTTATCGAGAGCGATAATCAAAGAACGCTTACACAGTGGTTGATTCTGTGCCATCATTGTGTAATAAATCAAACGTTGAGGCTAGTTCCATGACGTTTTCTGTCACTGCGTACCTTTCGATCAGCTGTGGTTGTTGTTCCATCTCCACAGCACGGTGCAAGCGGACGTGGCTCTACAGCGACATTTTTATGTCACTAAACTTCTGTTGCTACTCCGAGCATGTGTATTCTCTTCATGTCCATGATGTCTTCATCCTAATGTCTTGTTGTTGTCCCTTACTCTGTTCTCCAGCCTCAGAACATCAATCGCCATCATGTTCACGTATTGTCTTCCTCTCTTCCAATGTCCCCGTCTTTCCGCTGGTTTCAACATTTATTACCACTACAGGTTGGTACAAAAGTTTATCAAATACGCGAGCTGCATATTTTTTCGTCTGTGTAACATCCTAGCGGAGGCCAGAAGCAGGTGAGTTTGCTGTTGCGGAGGGGTGGAATGGTACGCTGTTAGCGACACGCAGCGGTAGTTTCCACTTGGCACACCAAAGATACACGGTACAAACTACCACAGTGTGTCGCTAGCAGCGCACACTTCCATCCATCCGAAACAGTGAACTCACCCTCTGCTGGAACCCTCTAAGGTGCCACACCGAAGGAAAAGTACATCGTTCACATGTTCTGTAAACATTTGTACCAACCTGTACCAACAGGCCCAACACCAAACCCGTCTGCATTCACGATATTGTTTCAAAATACTTTAAGTTACACATTTATTTTTAAACTAAGTTAAAATCAACTTTCCTGTTACTAGTGCTTCACCTGTCCTAGGTTTACGATCCCACACTTGGGTTCATGGCAGCAAAAATGGAATTTTCCCTCAAGTCAGAAAAATATTACTTGGTACATTCCGAGGCTCTTCATGTTCCTGCTGCACCATCACTCTTCCATGCCTGTGTTGCCAGTACAGCAAACACACAACTGCAAACCGGTGTTTAACTTCAGACTGCCCACATCAACCGCTGTAGGACTGTTAAGTGGAAACATCAAACCTCGAAAGTAGAACATTAAAAAATAAGTGCAACTGTAACTAGCAATACGACGGTACCTCTAATTTGCCTGCAATTCAGCCACAGCACAAGACGTAAGTACATACGTGCATACTGGATAAAATAGAATACATTTTTCATGACAAAAACACGCTATAGTGTACAGGGTGTTAGCTTAAGAATATGTGTCTCTATAACCAGGCCGTGTTAACAATTTGCTCTACGTGAGTGACAAAGGCTTACAGACAGACATGCAACGGTTCTTCATCTGTATTGAACAAGCCATGAGTGTGACACACCAACAATAGAACATTCTTATGGCACTATGTCCTGTATATCTTTAAAGGCTAAAATGGCTGACTGTTACAAATAAAATACAAATAAAAATTTTCCCACATGGTAGAGGCTCACAAAAAGGCACAGTTTTTTGGTAGCTTTCACGCTTTCCAAGCAATTGCGGTTTCGACTGTGGGGATGGCTGTTAATGACGTGCTGATCTTCAACACCTTTCGTTCATTTTGTCAGTCATGTCAGTGTGCATTTTTCTGAGAAAGAAAAAAGATGTTATCCTGTGCAGCGACAGAAAGGCGAGCAAGCTGGCAGTAAGGACACATGACAATGAGAACTCTGGGATGAAGGACAAAAGTGACACACACAAACACCCTTGTGTCCCTTTCGCTCTCCGGTAGTGCGGTTTTCGCTGTCATGTTTTTGTGACCATCAAATGCAACACAGAAAACAGGCTCATTGTTTTAACTGTACATGTACATCACATGGCTAAGAAATGCTACAACAGTGAAAGCCCGTAGATTCAACTTCGCCTAATTAAAAGTTTTGGATAATTAGAATAACTTGTGTAGTGCCACTTATGCGTAATGTAGTCTCACCACTTAATTCAACATATGTGCACACTACTTATTTCAAAATGTTTTTCGCACAATTCCTTCATGTCCCTCAGTGTGGTGCATCGGTGAGTCACCCTCAGCTTCACAGCGCCCTCGAAAGCCATGTGCTCAAAGACTTGCTAATTATATTGCACAACATCTACTACACAACACCACGCTTTCGTCTGCTGCTTTCCTCGCCCCTCACTTTCTCATTGCATCTTGTTACTTCTATTTGTGTTCTCAGAGGTTTTGGAAAGCAACTTGTGATTCACTGCTGTGTGAAGGAACCATACCGAAGTACAAAGTGCTTACGATCAAAAACAAAGTGGTGGTTATGAAGGCTGCAAAGCCTCGACCGTTCGCGTTTACTTTGCTTGGATTTCGCTCACGTTCAGATTGCTGAAGCTGATGAGGAGCTGCTGTATGTGCCATCGTTTGCTAATGTGCAGGCTTCCATTTATATAGTGCGGGACTTCGTAGAAGCAAACAGAATGCATGCGGATACCATGTACTCAATATTGCGTTTAAAAATGGTAACGTTATGAAATTACAGCCTGCAGATAAACAAGAGTGAGTGTTTTTTTTTCTCTTCGTGTTGGGCATCAGTGAAGACGTCTTGATGTAAAAAAAAAGTTGAAAGTTAACCACGTATTTGAGTTTGCTTAGCTTGTAAGCCCACTAAATTCTAAGTTTCTTTGCTGACTTAGCAAATTCAGGTTGATGATCTTTTAATGTACATAGCTCTAAATTGTTTTTACTGCTCAAATTCTGTCACCACATTTACGTGCTTACCAAAGCTACTCTCATTTTTTGAATCTTGTGAGTCTTCGCGACGTCTCTGATCTTCGCACTAAGCACATCGCGCACAAAGAGCTGTTGATCTTTCTTTTGCTTCTTTAGTGAATGTGTTTCACAATACTTTTCGAAGAAGTCTGTTGAGTAAAAGTAGAAATGAATTCATGATTTCAATGCACGCGCATAGGATATCACTTACTATAGAATGCTCCAAGCTTAGATCCGTCAACCGACTCTTTGCCCACAGCTCCACTTGCAATAAGTCTGTTTGATGGCGACCCGGTAATGCTTTTGTTGAGCAGGCCAACAGTGGAGAAAATAGACACAGCTGCATCCCTAACAGCTTTCTTTTCATCTGCAATGGTGAGGATGTGGTCATACTTTTCGCACAAAATCCACACGAGTTTCCGAGGTGAATCCGCAACAAAGACAAATGTCAGACCTCTGTTTGCTGCTGGGTCATTGACAAGTAGGGCCAAGAAGTTTGAGCAATTGCGTATGCCTAAATGTCATAGCTTGGTGATTCCCCAAGATGCATTGCAGCTGCTGCTGCCAAACGCGCGAGAGCAGCCCAAACCGATTGTTTTACTGCTAAAACAGAACAGAGGCATACTATGGAATGCAATTTGTCTCATATTTTTATCAGGGCCACCTCAGTGTACAATTGACGGCTGAATTTGAACATTTCAGTCACAATATTTAGGTCACTATGCGATGATTACGAGCAAACATTTACCTGCCCCTTCTCTACAACATAAGGTGGCTTGCTGCCCTGGCTAACTTGCTGTGGAGATGATCTTCCAGATTTGTATCCTGAAGATAAATTTGAGTTGGTTGATTCCTCCACATCAGTGCAATCTTCACGAACAGCAGTCAGGGTCTCGAATGCCATCGCAGTTGGTGGCTCATTCAGTTCGTCCCAGTGCCAAGTATCTTCTTGGTTCTGACTGCATGGCTGTAAGATGACCACTTTAAAATTTTACATATTCGGAGAACTACGACAGGCACCTTGCTCACGGAAGAAGGCAGTTTCGTGACACTGTCAGCCGGTGCGTGCCGATGTTTTACATGCGCTGCATCTGAAATAAATTTCTCCAGGGATTAATTACGTGACAATTCATAGGGAAGAAAGAGGCTGCACCTGTGTAAAGGCAGATTTACCTAGATTAAAAACCTTCAAGACAAGCGCTTCCTGTAGCTTGTCATTCTGATGTTGTAGTCTTTTCACCCGTTGCTCTAATGCTTTTATTTGCCTCTTCTTTTCTTTCATTTCACTCTCACGGACCAGGCCTTCATCTTCGTCCGAGGTTGAGGTGTCTATGTAGCGTCTTCTGCTTTCTGCTGCAAGGTCTGTCTCCAGCTTCTTCTTCGCAGCATTTGCTGCTTTCCGCAAAGTCAATGATTTCTACAAGTGAGAAAGCAGCACATGCTTATATAGGGTGTTCCAGAAAACATGTCATTAAATTATAATTCAAATGCTGCATCACATAGTGTCGCACGATCTACGGCACTTCTTACTGTACGATTTACGTGTATGAACTGAACTTGGAAATTTGGCAAGTCAAGGTTACTTTTTTACTCACTCTATGTGAAGCACGTTTACTCTGCTGGAAGACAGATTTTACTCAAGTTCCTGATAGTTGGCACAGATATTGAAGATCTCTCCCACAGGAAAAAATAGCCAAACATCATATGTTTCAGAACGCTCACAGCAAACCGCTTGACCATTTTTTGCTTTCCATTGCTCTTATTCCAACGACAGGAGCGTTCTAAACCCAGTCCACACAGGGATAATAGAAAAGTGCAGAAATCTGGACCTGTTGGTACGCGCACTGTCAGATAAGGAGCTGGCGTACCTCGACATCTCTAGTAGTGAAGGAAACAGCTAGTGTGGCACATATTTAAAGTAGCATAGAAGTCATTTTGAACACCCTGTTTTCTTCCTATAAAACTGTTAAGTAGGCCAGTAAGATGCACCATGCGAAGTAATTGACACCACAGAGTCATATTTATTGCAGGAATTGAATTGAAAGTATGCCGCAAAAAGTGACTGTGTGCAACGGCGGTGGAGAGCAGTACCAGCCTGTGATCTGCCTCTGTGGAACCTCGCACTGACGCTACAAGGGTCACTCTTGGTGATCGGTCCAGAAAAATATCTTCTACTCGGCTCTTCGGGGATCTGAAAAAGCATTGCTCCTATCTCGGTCATGATTTGGCTGCTCCTTCTATCCCCAATTTTCCGGGAGAAATGGCAAAACTGATTTACGGCGCCAAAAGGACAAGGCGCTGACCTGAAACACCAGGGTAACACCTGGCCTGACAAGGCCTGACCGCTGGCACTGACCAGAAAACCAGGATGAGTTCTCCCTGTAACGTCAGCGGTGATGTAGCATCCTACTTCGTCCTCCTCGTTATACCCAGAGTGGCGAGTTAAGGGTGAACGCGCGGAGCCATGTTTACGCGAGTTTTTTTCAGGGAAACAAATTGCACACATCAAAACCTCTTGTGCTATTCGGTAAAATTACCACACACTTTCATGAGAAGTTTTCATCTGAAAATTTTTTGGATGGCCCTCTGTACTCCTTTAAGGGGGTAGGCTACCATTTCTTTTCTTTTTTTTTCAAAATAAGTTGTTGGAGGTTAGCACATCGGTGTGTCTCTATCTAAAGTATATTTTGTTTCATCTCGCAGTGCTCTTTCAGTCATAATAGAAAGATTGAGAGTTCTTGAAACGGGGGGGAAGGCATGATCCCAGCAGAAGCCAGGTGCAATGAGCCATGCCTGTCCTGGTTGCGAAGCAAGAAAATAAAAACATTCATTTACGACATGTTTTAGCTCACATTTTCTACTATCCCCCTATGTCGGCTGGGCTTAGCAACCTCCTTTCGTCGGAATGAGGGTGACTGCATAAAAAACACGGTCAAGCGCTACTCTGTGGACGCTCCAAAATGCATATGTTAGGTTGTTTTTTCCTATGAGATAGTTCCTCAACATCCCTGTCGGATATTGATAGCCGGCCATCACGAACTTGAGTAAATTCGGTATGCACTTCCTTGGCAAATTTCTATGTTCAGCTCGTAAAAAGTGACATACTAAAAGTGACATTCACATCAGGAAGTAGGGAATAGTAAGAAGGAATGCCATTGACCACATAACTCTAGGTTGTGTAGTTAAAATTAAAGTTAAAATGTAATGACAAGTTTTCTGGGACACCCTGTATGCGGGTGTTTCAGGAGGCTCTTGAGACTGCAACACGTGGCGCTGTAGTCATAAACAGATGGTGCTATCAAGGAACTGTTTCTTTCGTAAAGATTCCTGAGACATTGGCTTTTTGCTTACTTCTGCTGCTTTTTTGCAAATACCCTGAAAATCCCCTGCCCTTTCCAGTCGTATCGAAATTCCCTGACAACGCCAGGTTGACAAACGGTTGGTCCTTGGTTACAACGAAAAACAATGGAGTTTGAGTTACGTGATTGCAAGTGGGTTATAGTTGCCCACACGATGTAAATGACTACTGTGCCATGTCACTGCAACGTGCACACACAGAACCTTATCAGCGTCACCTCAAATTCTGTTGGAGAAAGTAACCTACAATGCAAAAAGCAATTATCGCTTCATCTGAAGTTTATCAAGAAAAGTAAGCACGCTAAATTTACAACTTTGTTTGGGCAAAGTAACTATTAATTAAAAAAAAGCGTTAATTGTCATAACTTAATTCCTCCTAACTTGTTGTCTCACCGCTCTGTTTACAGTAAAGCAAAAAACGTGATGTGCAGAAAGAAAAGGAAAAGAGCGTTCTCTCAAAACTCATGTGGACTACGTATCAATTAAGAAATGACAGAAACTTGCTTGGTAGGTCGTAGAGCAGTCACTGTCTTCATTAGAAGTTATCTCTTCCACATCCAGTTCACTCCCCATCCTCGGTGGCGGTACGGCAATTCTCTTAGCTTGCAATGCGTCTGCCTCTTCTTTCGTTTCTGCGCAAGGTCAACCTCAACGTATATCATGACCCTAAAATCACTTGTCCTATATATCGTAGCTATATAACAAGATACTCACCTGCCAGACCCAATATTTGGGCTTGATAGTGACCATTTTCCTTGGGTTTTTCGAAGACGTCCACTTCACAGAATACGGACGCGTCTTTTCGAAATCGTCAAGCCGTTCTGGATTGAAGTTTCGAATGTCCCTCACGGCAACGATGCAACGCTTCCTGTCCTTGATAAAACGCACGTACGCATACCAAGACGAAGTCAAAGAAGTCATTGCACGTGCAAGAATGAGAACAAAAACCTGTATCACGAAGTAGTGCACGACGTAGTGGTGCTTGTCATGGCCTACGTGTCGGCGTTCAAAGTTACTTGGCTACAGTTGGACGGTCTTGTGCAACTTTTCTCCACACTGTTTGGTACCGATTGGGATTTCCCGAAGTCGGCTTATCACTTCCGCAAGCTATGGAAACCCTTTGGGCACACATATCATTTTTATTGTCAATATTGCTGTGCCTACCTTGAAGAAAGGAACCCTCGACCAAAGGGAAAGGAGAGAAAGAAATGTGCTGAGTGCAACAACGAAAACGAGATTGGATCGCCCACTAGTGGATTTTTCACTGTTATGGATGTCAAAGCACAACTAAAGGCGATGGTGCGCAACTTCTCTAATGAACTCGCCTCCACACTGAGTCAAAGTCAGTCCACAAAACGTGTAATGGCAGACATTGGGGATGGCCGTTTATTTCAGTCGCTGTCCAGGAAAGGAAAAATTGGAGTGCATGACCTTACACTAGTCATGAACACTAACGGAAGCCCAACATTTAAGTCATCACGCTTTTCTATTTGGCCAATCCTCGCAGTGGTCAATGAGCTGCCACCAAAGTTAAGATGGCAGAATGTAATCATGTGCGGCCTGTGGTTTGGGAAGAGTCATCCTGCCATGCAATTGTTCCTCAAGAAATTTGTGGATGTTGTGAAAAGTGTTCGGGAGGTACCATGGGAGTGGGCTGGACGTCAGATGAACTCAGGCGTTCACTTACTCTATGGATGCTTTGATTCTCCTGCAAGGGCTGCTGTGACAAACTCGAAGCAGTATAATGGCAATTTTGAGTGCACATGGTGCTTGCATGAAGGAGTAACCATTAAAGGTATGTACCACATACATTTTTTTAGTTATTCAGGAGTTATGCACATTCAGTTATGTATATTTCAGTTATGCATATGTCTTTCCCTGTTCTTTTCATGACATCGGCAAATGCATACCTCCGTTGATAAGCTGTACTTTATTACCATAGTAGGTGCCATTGTGAACTGTTTAAGGAGGTTGTGACACTTGCATAAATATGGTTCATTGCATCATGCACACATTGTGCTATACCCCAGTGCACACACAGAAGTTATTTTCCTACGTATCACAGCTAGTGAGATACGAAACCTCGAACACATGCACGGTAAAACAAACAAGTAAAGTAAGCACAGAGCTCACATTGGTAGCCGTAAGCGAATGACCTCTTTCATGCTGCCTCACAGACTGCCAGACGCGCAGTGATGCTAGAACCTAGTTAGTTTTGGTGTCCACAGTTCAGATTTTCTACACTTCTATTACCCTCACTGCTAAAAAATTCTGAACGCTCGCACCGTGCAAAGGACCATCTGTTTACAATTATCTAGGGTAACCTGGGATGTTGTGCCGGCCAGTCTTTTACTATCTCCATTGATCCAAATTGTTTTGTGCACAATGTTAAGAGGGGTACAGCAGGGCCAGCTGCATAACACTGACTCCAGTCACCTTAACATATGTAGGCTGTTCTCCTGCTGGTTTAACTTACATGTATCCATTCATGCAGGAACAATGAAGTATCCCATGGAAGGTGCACTGCCCGAAGAACGAACAGCTGCAATGACTTTAAAAGATGGGACCACAGCACTTCAAACCGGACATGACTGCCATGGCATAAAGGGATCGTCAGCACTTGGATTTTTGCCTCACTTTGACATCGTCTAGGGTGTATCTGTTGATTATATGCACGCTGTACTACTCGGAGTAACAAGGCAGATTACAGATCATTGGTTGCAATATTCATCAGGAGACTGTTACATCGGCGCACCGTCCAAGCTGTCTGGTGTTGAAACCATTCTGTTTCTGATCAAGCCACCCATTTCGTTTACACGACTTCCACGTGCACTCAAGGACCGGGAAGACTGGAAGGCCACGGAATGGAAAAATTGGCTTATCTTCTATGGACTACTTTCTCTGAAGGGCACTCTTGCAGCAAAATATCTACAACATTTTGAACTCCTTTCTGAATCGGTGTTTGTCATGCTGAAAAAGACAGTTTCAGTTGAAGATATCGATCATGTTAACAGCCTCCTCGTAAGCTTTGTTAACACTACAGAAGCCTTGTATGGCAGCCAATTCATGACCTTTAACATTCATCAGTTGCTGCATTTGCCGAAATGCGTTTCAAAGATGGGCCCATTATGGGCACATTCCTGTTTCCCATTCGAAAGCACCAATGGCAGACTTCTAAAATTAATCAGTGCAGCAAAGGGCGTACCTCTTCAAATTGTAGAGCGACATTACCTGCAGCAGAAGGTTCAGTACCTGCACCTGAAATGTTACCTCTGACGTTGCGAAGACTGCATGTGCCAAAATTTCTAGAAACGCATACCCTATGATGTGCTCCAGTCATGTCCAAGGGAAACTTCGCCTGCAGAACACATCAGCGCTTCCACTCACTTCACAGGAGACTGTAGTATTGGACGAGAAACTTGGACCAGACGGGTGGTCAGCCAATGTGTTTGAGCGGGTGATCGCAAGTGGCAAATCGCTGCACGCAAGGTCGTACACGAGACCAAAAAAGACTCGCACATCATATGTCTTCATCCTACCAGAAGGGAAATATGCAAGGATTGCAAAAATTTTTGATGTACACTGTGGTGCGCAGCAAAGCATTTTGCTTGTGTGTGATGTGCTTATGGTGGCAAACACATCTCTGACTCACATTCATCTTATCCGTGATACCAATGCTGGACTTTGTGTATCCAAGCCATCGGATGTTAATGTGTGCCTGTTCATGGAGATGAAAGCTTCATTTGTGATATTCCGAATGATGTAGAGACTGATTAGGCTGAAGTCGACCTTTTATCTGGTTGTACTGTAGGGGACACGGTTGTCTCATGTTCTTCTGTCAACGGTTGTCTAAAACCAGCACTCCGTGGTTTTCACGTCTCAGATATTCAGGTGTTGGAAGACTATTTCTTTCGAGTAATTAACATGTGTGTTCCACCTCCAAATACACTATTGGCACAACACTTCCAAGCGCAACCGAGGTAACATGGGAATGCGAAGTACTAACAGACAATTTTTGGCTAACCGTGTCCTCCACAGTCGTGTCGTTTTGGTCATATTTACCACATAGGCAAAACTCGATAACATGATACCCTGACATGGATGTCATACTACCTTTCCTAGAGAACCCCTCCCTCCCAATGGCCTCTGCATGTAAATCTTCTTTGTTATTGCAATATTTCATTTCTGACAGTGACTGGGATTTTCCTTACGACAAGAGGTGAACACATGTTTAACTCACAATATTAGAGCCATCTTACACTGTACCAGCAGTCGCTCTGACCTACAATGGCTCAGGCCCGGATTCTCGCTCCGCACTCCGCAGCTGTACCCTTACCTTACGCTAGTGAGAACAACTGCTGTTCGTCAATATGAGAAGTCCAAAATCTGTGGGAACTGCCATGGTGACAATAACGAGTTTCTGCTGTACCTGCTTCATAGTTTGCTAGAGCCCGCGGGACTGTAGTGGGGTCTGGCTCAAGCGGCAAATGTTGCACTTTAGTATCATGCCTCATTTATTTATTTAATGTCGTACATGGTGTCAGTGCCAACCACACAGTGGAGTGCTTCTCTTTAACGCAGGTCAAAGGCATGTGACGCCAGATGTAGTGACTACGTAACCATAGAACATGATATAAGGACAGAGAAAAAACTACAAAATGCTTAATATTGCTATGACAAATGCTATATCCTAGTGAATTTCAAGTTTGCAGCGTACCATGTTTTGAAAAATTCATCATTAACACTAAGCCGAGCTTTGCCACCATGAAGTGACCTGGTATCAAAATGTGTGTGTGTGTGTGTGTGTTCGTTAACTTTTGTCTTGTATCTTCAGTTGTGAAATGTTGAGGAGTACGCATCATATAATGCTTTTCAAGAAATCAGCCTATGTTTGTACGTGTGATGGCAGTGCATTTTACACTGTACACGTGAAATGTGTCCTGTATAAAACTCTCCCATGACATTCACAGTTGCCTGCTACTTTGCTGTTCCATATAGCACTTGAGAAATTTTCCTTGTGTTTTTTCTGGAGGTAGAGCATCGAAGTTGCAAAAATGTGGGTGAGGGACGAATGTATAAGAACGTGATAATTTAACGAGCCCCTCATGAAAATTCAGCTGGCACTTAGTACGTTTGTAGCCTCTACTATATATTTTTGAACATGCCTGACATGAGGTAATGTGACCCAATTGGCTTCTTTCAGGTTACTCTTCAATGAGGTTGAAACTTGTGGGGTTCACATAGAACTTGTATGATATCTTAAAAGACTCCAAGATACATAGGCTGGTGAGATATTGGATCTACTTGAGGTCACATAAAACCCCTTACCTTGTCCTAATGGGTTGCATATAACACCTTTCGGGTGTTAGGTGACCCACCGGAAACACATTAAGCCATGTACAATGATCTAATGGGATTCTAAAAGATTTCTTGATAGGGTTGAGCTACGACGCTGTTCCCGCCGTCCGCTGTCCTTCTGCTTGGTGCACTACGCCGGCTTTTTCGTGAATATTCTGCAGCTTATTCAATCGGTAAGTGTTGACATTGCTTAACTTATACTCCTGTTATTGGTATTTCGTGTAGATGCAAATAGCTCTTTGCTCCGTTGGTCATCTGCACGGAAAGGCGTGATCCCTGAATTGCGAGCCGAGCTTGAATGTATACTGCCGTCGAAAGAAAGCGAATTTACCGCTCATCAATATTCGCTTTTCTTTCTGGCCTTACGTAGTATCCTCTCCATCATTTCGCATTTCAGAGATTGTGCCGTGTTGCTTCCTCTTGTCGCGTAACTGCAGCATGTGTTTCATCACGCTTCGTTTGTCCTAATTCGGTGTTGCAGTACTTGTAATGCACGAATGAGCCTTGGAGCAGAACTGCAGCGTGGTTATGGTGGTTATTTCGTCTCACTTGCTGGCTCCATTATCAGTAGACGCACTGCAGCTTTTGCAGGATATGTTTTACGCCTCCGTAACTAACTTCATGATGATTTATTAATTTATTTTTCATGTTTGATAATGACTCGCTGGTTCTACATTATGAGAACATTATAATTATGGCCAGTGAGAGTGCGAGAATTTTCATCTGATATTTGTTTTCTTCATTACAGGCGTAATGCATCTTCCAAGCTGTGAAGTGAATTGAAGGAATTTCTACAGCCTCGCTCAAGTGCCCATTTCACTTGTGGTGACATCAGCATGTGACGAAAGGAAAGTTAGGTAGCAAGCGAGCTGGTGGTGACAATCCATGACTTGAAAACCGGAGACGAGGTAGGGACAATTAACAGACAAACACAAACACGGTCTCAAGTGAGACCGTGTTTATGTTTGTCTGTTATTGTCCTTACCTCGTCTCGGGTTTTCAAGTCATGGATCAGTATTTATGCGCTAAAGTCATTACTGCCACGAAAATTCAACACGAATATACTTTTGGGTTATATACTTGGGTTTGTTAAGATTGCAGAAGACAACCCTCTGTTTTGTTTTTTTTGCAGCCTGTATAAAGAGCCACAATAAAAATGCCAGACTGCAAAATTCAGCAGAAAAATGCCACAATGAATGACCATATTAGAACAAAGGGCTCTATGCTATTGGAGGACAACCACGGAATTGAATTAAGCAAAGTGACCTTAGGTAGACGATCTGTTGGACAACGTAAATACATGATCTTCCGAAGCATGCCAGACATTTGTGGGGCGTCTTTGTTATTTTTTTTTAAAACCAGCGGTCTACTCAGGGAAAGGGCAAAACTTGGTGATTAACCATATCAAAACCTGGGCTTAGTCTTTGATACATATTAAAGCCTAGTGTTGCCTTGTCATCAGGCATGAGGGATTTTATCGCAATTTTTAACAATATACAAAATTACAATTGCGTATTATTTTCTTCCATGCACATAACATGTTGACTATCTATAATTTAGAAATTAACAAGTACCTGCTGAGTGGGAAAGTGGGTACATGTATGTTGCTTGTACAGTGTTGAGCTTTATGCTCCATATATTTCCGAGAAATTAGAGCGAAAGTTTTTGTAGCAAAAGTTAAGCAAATAATCATGTATGAAGCCATACATGACATTCGTGATCATCTATTCCTACTAACAAGCTGGATTTGCATGTCACACAATCGTTTGAGCACATTCTACTCGTAGGTGGAATGCAAAGATGCATTCATTAGTTCATGTTCGTTTTATAGGTTCCATTCAATGAAACATATTCTTTTGCGTGGTCATGAAAACAACATCTGTGGCTGTGTTTATGCTGCTGTGATCTAATAGAGTAAATAAATTTCATTTTTTGATGCAATTCAATTGAGTCGGAGTGTGTATTTTTTCATTCTGGTACATGGGTACATGGACATGGTACATGGACATGGTACATGGACATGGTACATGGGTCACCAGTAAGTTTTCAGGCAATATTTCTTTCACTCAGGTGATAATTATACCAGTATTATGAATCAAGATTCCAGTATTGTCTTAATTTAGTTATAGTTTATTACTAATTCTTTAGTTTATCCATGTTTCATGTTGCTTAGTTAGCACATTACACTTTTTATATGGAATAGAAGTGGCACATACACAAGGAGTAACACAACAACTTCTTGAGAACTTCGCTCATTTCTACGCTCGTGTGTCTCATTTAATTTTTTTTATACGCCACGTGTGTGCCACAAGACAATGTTTGTGTATGGTAAGAATTCCACAACGTTCTGCTAGCAAGTCCTCGATTTTGATTTTTGTTAACTGTTTTTTCTTCAGATCTCCTGTAGATGATTTATTTATGTTTCATGCAGTCTGTTCTTTTGTAACGCTTTCACTGATGAGTACATTAATGAAGCAACAACTGTGCTAACATGTTGCTAGTCTCACGGGCGCCCCGCCGAACACAAAGCAGATATCAGAGAGCAGGTACTGTTTCCCAGGGGAACCCACTATTAAGTAGTGTTGGTGAAAGCTCTTCAGATGAAAATGCAGCGCAACCTCAAGATCAGCCGTTGACTACAGTGCCTAACAGTGACAATGTGACCATCTCTTTCAACACAGCTGGCAGCACCTGTGATGAACCGTGCGAAGGAACATCATTTTCTGAACCTGTGTCTACAACTGACAATTAAAGGAAACTTGAAGAAGATAATAGTGTCTGCCAAGCTACTTCAGAAGATCGTCCTCCCGGGCAGCCATTATACCCTGGCTCAGTTCTGACAAACATTGAACGATACAAACAGCTGTAAAGTAAACAACTGCAGAAAGGAACAAGCACTTACAGCAGATGTAACAGACGCAGGAAAGGCTGTTGCACGTGTCAGTGTTTCATGCATCATGAAGTTGTACTAACTGGACCATTTTTTCTTACTCAGTCCTCACAATGATTTATACCTCTGCTTTGCCAGGGTGCTGCAGAAAAGGAGATTACAGCAGCTAAAAGGCATAAGTTGGTAGCTGCTTCGCAGGAGAGACACCTATCGCAAGTTATCTACTCATCAGACGACGACGAGCTGGTTCGAAAGAAGGATCTGAAGGAGCTGCAACGCAAATACGATAAAATCAAGAAAGAAAATAGGCAGCTCAGACGCCTCTAACACCCGATTCAATGGTTCTGTACATGTCCTCTTCGGTGATCAATTCCAATTTTGCCTGCGTGTAATTTAGGGCGCATTACCACGAATAGGATGCCAGAGAAACACAATGAAGCAATTCCAATCCGCGTGCACCGTAGCACAGGCGTCGGAAGTGCTGCATTATGTCTGCATGTAACAGGGCATCCGTTTTCAGGTACAATGCGTTATAATCCTGTAAACTCGAGCACCCAAAATGTTCAAATACATGCAGAGCGTACTGGTAGTCTTCGTCACTTATATCCTCCCCAGTTAGATTGTTTCGAAAGGCGGATTTTTCTGGTAGGGCCAATTCATCGTACACTGCGAAAGAACTAATATAGCTGTACGGGAATACACCTTTACGAAGCAAAATTTCGTAGTCGTCTCCAAATACCTGCTTAAGGCATTGGAACGCCTTTGCGCCCCCCATGCATTTGACAGTTTCCACAAGCTCCCCCAGCGCTGAATTTAGGTACTGCATGGTAACTCTGAAGAGGAATGTCAATTTCGAACGAACGAAATTTTTCCATGGAGCTGGCTACAATGAAGGGAGGTCGCTTCCACCTCAGAACGTGAAGTTCACGTAACAGCCCAGCCAAATCGTAAGATAAACTGGGGACCATGATCGGCAATTTTTCTCTGGTAGTGCACGCGACATTGCAGGGATTACACAATGTTGCGACATAATTGGTCGCACCAGCGGTACAATGCTTCGAATGATCATGGTGCTGGACACGAGGTAGATATTTCGTCAACTCCTGTTTACAGTATGCGCAGTGGGTAGCGGCACTGTGCTCTGCGTGTTGCTCATCGCTCAGCACCATAGTGGCAGGCCAGGCATTCAAAGCGATCATCTCATCGCGCATTTCCATGAGTGCCTTCACACACTGCTTTGCCGCGTCTTCCCCATGGTGTGTTGTAACCCAGTCAGAACATGTTCTCCTACGGACGTCCGAAATCGATCCGAATGTCCGTGTCCGATTGCGGACGTCCTTGGGGCTTCCGTCGGATATCGTTGTAGGGATACCCAAATATCTTTATCCTACGGAGATCCCTTCGCAGACGTACTTAGTACTTTGCAGATAATTACTTCATATCGCATTTCTTTAGAGAACAGTGTGCATATAGTCTTCCTCTGCAACATAGGTTACCTGAAGTGCAGTAATCGGCAGTACTTGAAGTGACACTCAACTGCTGAAGTACATTTCTCAGTAGTACTTTGTCTCAAGTATTTCTCGTCTTGTGCTTTCTCGTCAAGAACCCAACTCGAAACACAACGACAAAGAGTGGAAAATATCATGAGTTTTCTTTCAAGAATCAGCGTTCTTTTTAACAAGAAAATGGGTTGCTGTGCTCCCTTTTTCATGGCACGCCAAGATATGAGAGGATGAACGAATATGGAAATAAAATGCTTTCCTCTGGCACAGCTGGTTGCCTGAGCAGCTGTAAACAGAATTTAATCTGTCTACAGTTCATATTCATTGGTAAGCGCTAACTGGCTGGGCTTCAGAACTAGCATTTGCAAAAAAAGTGTACGAAGCGGTGACACATGGCAGTATGGAAACTAACTTGCAATGCAGAAGGAGGAAAATAGCACACAAAAAAAACGGTGTACACCCATGGTGGCGACCTGGAGTACGTACGTACACCGGCGCATCCGTGGTGTTGGGCTACTCGACTAGGGCTGACTCCCTCAGTGTCTGAGACAAACAATGACAGACAAATAATAAATCCCATCCCATCCCAGGTATGTTGTAGATAGCAAAAGCTATGCTTGTGGCACTTTTTCTTTTTCTTGTCTGGCACCTGCGGCGAGCTGAACACATGCGTGAATTGAATGTACCATAAGGGCCCGGAAGGAGACAGGTGGAGTCGCTCAGCAGACTTGGTGGGAGCATGATTGCTTAATTCTGTCTTGCGTGGGATCAGGACTCTGCGGGACCAGCATCGGTAGTTAACGGTGCTCTGCATATCGACGAGTGGCAGCGAGGGATGTCACGGCGACCAAGTTGTCACATGACCAAACAATAGTTGAGGGTTTTGTTAGTGTGTGCTGTGTCTGTGCAGTCCATCAGCAGAATACAGGCCAGCAAGGACCCCACCTTTCGCAGACTCTCAGTCGGCACAAGGTTAGACTTTGTTTCTTATCTCTTTTGTAAGATGTGCTGTATTCGCTATGCATTGGTCAATTCATTCGTTCGGGGTTTGCTTCGGGTGAACTGCACACACCAAAAGTATAGTCCTGATATCCGCGCGGAGCACTCTTGCTAGACCGCATGACAGAGACGTAACACATATTCTACCTTAGTCCTGTTCTTTTGTAATTGACTTGCACATACACTGCAAGTCGGCCCTCTTCAAGCTGTCCCAAGCTTCTTTAATTTACTGTCCTAACGGAGTTGCAAAAAATTTGATAAATACTTTATAGTGCAATAGCATGAATGTGTCCTTTAAGTACATTTGGAATGCACATCCCACTGTGCTTCAGGTGTGATTGTCGGCAGGTATTTTGCTCATCAGTCCTGAAGTGTAAACTCTGTCGTAGGGAAAATTTGGGGCGCCAGATTCCAGTTCATTGAAGATAGTTACAAGGTGAACACACTGACTACGTGCTTTTAAGTTCAATACAAGTTGTATCGATATGTTGACGGCCCAACACAACAAGCCGTAGCGGATCACCTGCTTGTACAGGGAGACTCCGTTTGCACAAAACAAGCCCTCGATACACGTCGGCGTCACAACCCGGAGCAGGTATGCGTACAGAAAAAGGCCATGTGTGTGGGACATGCTTGAATGACTAACTCTAACACAGCACGCAGCGTAAACATTAAACGTTAGTATGACACTCCTCGGCACTGACGACAGAACACTTGAAAGAGACACAAGCACTTCATGGTGGCAAAGAATGCGGGATTCCCTGCTCAGTAGCACAGTACGCTGTGAAACAAAAAGGAAGAAGCTTGGACCATGCTGAAACAACAAAGTGACACAAACACACACACCGTCAACATTCCAACAATTCGTGGTATTCACACGCGAGCCATGAAGCGAACACCCCACGATTTGCATTTACCGAGTGCTACTTTGGGCCGCCTGTCGGCGTCAGAATTGCTGTGGTTGCAGTCAGTGCATAAAGTTCCTGAAACCAAACAACAAATCGGGAACAATTCTAGGTGTAAATTATTGCTAGCTATAAAAAATGGGTATTTAGAAGGAGAGAGTTTCACATGAAAGTTTTTATTTATCCTATATACGAAACAAAGTGTTCTGCGTACGCGCGGGTTGCTTCGATATTGTTTGCTCCCGCCATCCGCCATTACCGGACACACATTAAGAAGCAGAAGTTGAACGCGCCATCGTCTTTGTGAGCTGTGTCGCTTGGTCTTTCAGCAAGGATATAAACGACCATAAGTAGAGGTAACTGACATCTATTAGTAAGTTTCCATCCGCCAGAAAATGCCAAAAGACAGTGGACGCACATTTCGCCGCCAGCTTCGGAACCACTTAGCTGAATGCGTCGCGCTTGCTTGTAGTTCCGCTCCATATTCTCCACCCTCTGACACAGCCGAGTTAAACTTTTCTGCGGTCGAGGACAGTTCTTCAGAGATATTGCAGTCGCAAAGGAGCCTCAGTAATTCGAGGAGTCCATCACCGACACCGTCCCTAGTGAGGGTCTCGCCACCAATACCATTTGCTCCATGTACTCACTCGTCATTAGTATGCTCTGTGAAGCAGCTGTGTACTGCAGTATTAGATGGAAATTATTTTG